>NC_047157.1:25536213-25686213 GCF_009819705.1 Hippoglossus hippoglossus
ATCTCCACATGCAGAAGAAGGGAAGGTTGTCATGCGTTCATTTTGGTATTGGTAATAAAACCTCTGCGAAGAATATAGATAATTATAAATATTCCACCACCACCACTAAGTCTTGTGGAAATCCGCTCTGTAGTTTTTGCCCAATCCTGCCGACAAACAACAAACACATCATCCGACGATGACAGTTTGTGTGATTCACAAACGAAATCTGATATCTGAATCACTTTGCCTTTCAGCTCGTAAAACAAACACGTCCTCTACGTGGTGGTTCTGACTCAACGCCACTGGACGCAGCATTATCAGCCCAGTCATAAGTCTATGGCCAAGCCAGATGCTGCTGTTACAAGGTGGTGCTGTCGTGGCGGACACCGGATCCTCATGACCCCCCCCCCCACACACACACGGCGATTATTTCTAGGCCGTGACTAAGCACCATCTTCATATTTCCCAACCTGGATGACAAACCTTTACGGTAGCGAGAGTGATTCTGACGTTAAAGAGCATTGTCAGACTACGTGCTCATGCATTTCCAAAAATAAGACATTTTCGGGGAACCACAAATCCTGCGGTTTTAAAAGTTGGAACGTGGGGATGTTTGTTGGCTTTTCTCTCCTGTGTGTGTGTGCGCGTCCATTTGGCCTCTCTGCCATTAGCTCTGTCAGAAGATGGATGGTGAATTGGTCATGTGATCTGGCTTCTGGTCTGGAAGTTATTGGGCAATCCTCCCCCCCACAAACACACACACACAAACACACATTGTATTAATGGATGTCATCTGTCGTTTGTTCCGTCCTTCAGGAAGAATCAAGCAGGAACAATGTTTTCAGTTCAGAAACGGACGTCTCCTTCAGTTTATCGATCGATAGCTGTGAGTACTGGAAACGCTGGAGCTATTGATTTGAAGCTAAATGGCGACTGTGCTTTCTGACCAGCTATTCTCCTCCAAAGTGTCTCCGCTGCTTTCTGTGTGATCCACGTAATGGAACATCATATTGACATAATGGCTTCTTCATGGGAATAACCGAAACCAGAGCAGTGGTCACTCTTCTCTCTTCTTAAACGATGATAATATTATAAAAAACAACAACATGGCAGTCTGCTGGTCTTTACCTCCTTTATTTACAGGCATATATTTACATATATTATTTTATTGTCTCTACTCTGTTGATAGGTGTCGCTGGTGCAGTGGACTGAGAGTGTCGGTCTCACACTGGTGGGACGAGACCAGTCCTCCATGCAGCTGCGGACCCCTACTGGCCAAATCCTGAACTTCACCATCCTGCAGATATTCCCCTTCACCTATGAGAGCAAGAGGATGGGCATCATAGTGCGAGTGAGAGCCACGGGGATTTCTCTACAGTAGCTCTCATGCATTATCATTTATCTGTTGTATTCTGTGTATGATTTTAAAAATAAGAACTTTATTGATCTCACACCAGGGGGAATAAAATAGGCAGTAAAATATAATATTGAATTAAAACAGAAATGCAGAGAGTATGTACATAATATACACTTTTCACTACAGATGGAAATATTACTTGTAGAGAAACATACTTTAGTAAAGTTTTTAAACCACAGGATGTAAAAACTGTATTTGTGCATTAAGTATATGGACGTATTGAAATACACATAAACATAAGCATATATAGCTTTTTGTAATTATATAGGTAGGTACAATATGAATATGAGTATGTATAAAATCACTGTAGTATACTAAATAGCAGTATAATATATATATAGGATATAGGTGTCTTTCACAATAAAAGCATACATCTAAAAGATAATGTAATTCAGTTACAGTCAGTGGTTGTAGCTGTGATGCTGCTCAGTACTCGACACTGACTTTCACATGAAAACCCCCCAAAACATATTTATTTTATAGGATATTATCTGAGGAAGACTTTACCTTACAGCGACCTCTGACTAAGTCCGATGACTAACTCTATTTGTGTTGGCTGGATTACGAGTCAGGAAGCCTGGGATCTTGAAACTTGACTTCCTCGCGATAATATTTTCAAGCCAAACTCTGTGAATATCAAAATAAGTTACGCATTTCTAGGCAACACAAAATTCTCCCAGCCGCACGTTGGCTCACGTGGGTATTGAGTGGAAATTTTCTTCTCAGCGAAGCGTACTCGGGTATTTCATGTTGGGGTTTGTCAGGTTTTTATATCCTGTTCCTGTCTCACACTGAATTAACTGAGACGATTTGTTTTGTAGGATGAATCAACCGGGGAGATCACATTCTACATGAAGGGTGCTGATGTGGTGATGGCCGGCATCGTCCAGTACAACGACTGGCTGGAGGAGGAGGTGGGTTTCCCTCGTTTTCACAAATCAAAGATGCAACGACCGTGGTTTTATTGCTGTTACCTGCTGACTCCAGATGTTCTCTCTGTTTTCAAGTGTGGAAACATGGCGAGGGAAGGTCTGAGGGTCCTTGTGGTCTCCAAGAAATCCCTGACAGAGGAGCAGTATCAGGATTTCGAGGTGAGCGGTCAACCCACAGCGAGCTGAGGCTCAGCTGATGGACTGTCTCTCATTTTCTTTGGTTATTGTGTAGTTAAATCACACAGAAATAAGACGTGTTGCACATTTGTTTCACTCAAAACTCTCGAAATCTGTAGCAGAAGGATATTTATTTCCAAAGGTCAAAGTGTGTTCTTGGGTAATTGGAGTAACCTCTGACCTCCACCACCACTTCTGGCCTGTACACCCCCCACACCCACACCCACACACCCAGGCCCCACTCATTGTTTGAGCAAGGCAGGGCCGTCTCCCCTGCAGTCTTCATCCCCAGGCCCATTACTGAAGTGTATAATTGTGTGAGCAGAGCGGGTGGGCAGCAGTGACTCACCGACTGAGTCACGCACAGAGTTTGTGTTCCTGCATGAGTCACACTCTGATTATTTTTTGCTTTATCTCACTCTCAAAAATTGCCCTGGAGCTGGAACCCTGAAACTGGGCTCGAACCAGTTGATCATGTCTGTTCTGTACTTCCAGCTCTTTTAAAACGTTGTGGTTCTCAGGGTTTATATTTAAACTGAAACTTAAAATATTCTATATCGAGGTTTCAGTACATGTTGGATGTCATGTGTTGGATGTTGTGAAGTTCTTCTCCCTGTGTTTTCATTTATCTACCACAGCTGGTGGCCATATTTATACTTTCTCCTTCTATTCCTGGCCCTTTCTCCGTCTTTTTGTCTTGCAATGATTTTACCTCATTTAAAACCAGTTCAAACTATTCCCATCCCTCGGCTGCGTCCCCCAGGCGCGGTACGTCCAGGCCAAGCTCAGCGTCCATGACCGCTCTCTGAAGGTGGCCACGGTGATTGAGAGTCTGGAGATGGAGATGGAGCTGCTGTGTCTGACGGGGGTAGAAGACCAGCTCCAGGCCGACGTCAGGCCCACCCTGGAGATCCTGCGCAATGCAGGCATTAAGGTTTGCAGGGGGTTGACTGATGGCCTCATGCTCACAGCAGCAACACATTGAAAACACAAAACATAGAAACAAGACGAGTAGTTGTGTTTTTCATATCTGTCCTTGTAAAGAAAACCCATTCAAGTGCCTCATTAAAGTATTAAAAACTAGAGTAAATTGGAATTAATTATATTGACATTTCAATTGGAAGCTGGTCGGCAGACTTCAGAGGGCAGTAAAATATTTTACCACATTTTTATGGAGACATTTGGTTTTGAGAATCATAGAAGCTGATTTGTGACTGTGCTCATGGTCCCATTTGTTCTGAATTTAAAAGGTCAGTTCACTAAAAAATCAAATAAATAGTCTGAGGGGAATTTGCTCAGTTTCTGTGATTGTGAAGATTTCTCCCCCCCCACTGCAGTACAGTGAAGGTAAAAATAATAATTTCATCTGCTTAATACATTTAACATTTAAATCAATAGTGTATCTGTCCACGAACTGTGTCCTTGTAACTCAAAGTTTTCATTTGGGACTATTAACAGAAAGCCGCTCCAGTGAATCTGTCACACGTCACCGATGAACCTTCAAAATGTCGTTTGTCAATCCTGTGATTCAGTGAATCTCTGCTGAATCAGTGCATCTTATAAAACCCATAAATTCTCCACAATATCTCTTGTAGGTGTGGATGCTGACAGGAGACAAGCTTGAAACCGCCACGTGCACCGCGAAGAACGCTCATCTGATCACCCGCAACCAGGACATCCACACCTTCAGACCGGTGAGTGCCGGACAAGGACTTCTCCGTCTTCCTGTTTGTTTGCACGTAACAGGTTTTCAGTACCGCAGAGTTCAACGCAGTTCAGTGCACCGCTGACGGTTTCCCTGACTCCCGTCGACCCACGGGCATCCACCTTCCGTGCGGCCGAGGCCCATTTGCTCGTGGTCATGCAGCTCCACACAACTACGCACGCAGCCCAAGCCAGAATCCACAGCTGAATAAATCACCTCCCACCAGCGAAGGCATCCAAGCCAGTGTCAGAGGGAACAAACAGGCGTTCGCTCAGCGGCCAGCGCGGAGAAACCAGCTGAACCACTCCCAGAGGGAACATGCAGAGGGCTCACTTCCTAATTTGTTTTTCAGGTTTCAGGCTCTCTCGTCGCTTTGATAGTCCCCCTTCTGCCTTCCTCTCTGGAGCCGCGCCAGAGCAGCAGGAGCGCCTGCCATATAGGAAGGTTACAACTTGCGCACAACTGCGGTTACTGGAAGAGGAAAACAATGGTTGGCACGGCTTGAAAACCTCTGTCCCAGTGGACGGGGGAGTGCTGACTGGGCCTGTTGCACATACATCTGGATTAGTTTCCTGGTGGCCACCAACAGCCTGATCTGGATTGACGTATGAATAGTCAGCGGCTGAAGGATATTCATACCGGAGCATAACTCGCGTTGACAGATTAACACCGGGCCTCGTCAGTGCCGCATTTTTGGAACATTTGTAGATCTATATTTGAAACTGACAAAATTGTGAGGAGCCTCAGTTGATTTTACATTCTCCCACGTCCCAGTTTCCCATCTCAATTAAGATTAAGAACAAGATAAGGAACAAAGAACTAAACATACAATAAACAAACAGGGAAACTTTAATAAATGCCCGTATAGTTCTAATTTAGTCATCTTCTTGTGCACATTGATGTAACTACACATGATTTAATTGAATTTTTCTTCACAAAAATATTTAATAGTTAACGTTGGGATGCATTGCTCTGCTAAAAAGGGCGATAATCAAATTTTATCTTCTCACTAATTCCCAGCGGAATCTTAATGATTTGATTATAAACTCGTATAACTTTACAACATGCTGTTATCTGAAGTCCCGTTGTAATAAAGACACTAAGACGTATTATCAGAGCAGTTAATCGTTCACTAGTTGGACGTCTGGCAGATATGCAGTCGCTCTCACGTTTGTCTTTGCTGCAGCTGAAGTGAAACGAGCTGCGATTCTTTCTGATAACGATCGGGGCGTTGACAGATTGTCGTCCCTGATACGTCTTCGTGTGGAGTTTCTCTTCTGTGTGTGTCTGTGCTTTCATACGTGTGCAAAGATGAATGTGGTTTCCACGGTCACAGGTGACAACGCGAGGGGAGGCCCACCTGGAGCTCAACGCTTTCAGGAGAAAACACGACTGCGCTCTGGTGATCTCGGGGGACTCGCTTGAGGTGAACACTGTGTGTGTGTGTGTGTGTGTGTGTGTGTGTGTGTGTGTGTGTGTGTGTGTGTGTGTGTGTGTGTGTGTGTGTGTGTGTGTGTGTGTGTGTGTGTGTGTGTGTGTGTGTGTGTGTGTGTGTGTGTGTGTCTAACCCTCCTCCCACTGATTTAAAGCTCCTTATGAAATATTTTCTGTGTGATGCATGATAATATCTGCCAGTGAAGGACGTCTGGAAGTGGTATCTGTGGTTAGAGTCACTGTCTGAGCTGCAGCAGGAGTTTAACTGTTCCATGCGGTGGCCTGAGGTTTCTCACCCGTTTGCTCTGATCGGCCTGTCGCAGGTTTGTTTGAAATACTACGAGTACGAGTTCATGGAGCTTGCGTGCCAGTGCCCCGCTGTGGTCTGCTGCCGCTGCACGCCCACTCAGAAGGCCCAGATCGTGCGGCTGCTGCAGGAGCGCACCAACAAACTCACCTGCGCTGTCGGTGAGTAGAAAACCGTCCAACAGCTTCTCTCCTCCTTCTCAAAAGGGAATCGGTCTCTTCAGCTTCTGACATGATTTTGTTCTCTATCTTTTTTAAATTGTGCATTGTTAAAGTTATACTTTATCTATATCCTCCTCACTGTCACTGTCCCTTTATTCTACTAGTCTGATTTAAATGTTTTAAAGACACATGATTTCCGCTGCAGAACTTATACAACATGCAGCTGCACCTGCACATTACCACGCGACCTATATATCGGTTGGCTGTTTAAAAATTGGCCGATATGAGTCTGTCACAGACGTGTCAGTATCAAACCTTTCATTTAGCAGAAGAAGCAATGCAATTTATGTTTATATTTTACTTTTTAAAAAGTCTATTGTCTTAATTTAAGTTATATATATTTGGTTGTATCTGTGTTTACTTATTATTTAGTTTTTTATAATACAATTTGTAGTTAAACCATAAAAGTATTTGACGACGATCTTGCTTTTCAGTAAAATCCCATTGTGATGACAGAATCGTGTAATTTAATTTAGTTACAAAACTCTCTGCTTGATATCAGTGATTCAAGCAGAGAGTGATCTCAATCTACGTGTTTATTTAGTATTGTGTTGTTTAATGTGTTTTTCATGAATCACTCGGCGCCGTTATCTAATCTTTTATCTGGTAAATTCCAAGCAGACATTTTATCTTCCTCTTACTGCAGCTCTGATCTCTGAATCAGGCCAGATTCAGGGAGTGTCTCATAACACAAACACACACACACACACACACACACACACACACACACACACACACACACACAATACTTTGACCAACAGTTTGTATTGGTGAGTCACTGATGTGAATCCTGACACTTCCATGCCTTTTGTTTTCTCTTAGGGGACGGAGGAAACGATGTCAGCATGATCCAGGAAGCCGACTGTGGCGTGGGAGTGGAGGGAAAAGTAAGACTCCCTCCGTCTCATGGCCTCACACCGACGTGCCGCTCTCACAGATTCTCTCTTTGTGTTTCCTGTAAAGATCCCTCTCACGTTCAGAAACATGTAGAGGGACGTGTGCACACAGATGATTCCTCTTTATGAGGATCTATTGTCTGAGTTGAGGAAGTAACGATGACAGGATGCTTTTGAGCTCAAGTAAAAAAGTAAGAGTTTCTCATCCGTCCGCCCCTTGAATCTCTTTCTGTGACTTTCCTGCAAAGATGGACACATGAA
Source organism: Hippoglossus hippoglossus (assembly GCF_009819705.1). Classification (NCBI taxonomy): domain Eukaryota; kingdom Metazoa; phylum Chordata; class Actinopteri; order Pleuronectiformes; family Pleuronectidae; genus Hippoglossus; species Hippoglossus hippoglossus. The sequence continues at coordinate 25,543,546 of NC_047157.1, forward strand.
ATTTACTCCGACATGAACCTCGTGCATCTTCAGTATGTTTTCAACATTTGGGGGAAATTATAATTGGAAGACATTTTGTGAAGGGGCGGAACATGATGACTTTTTAAAACTCAGACATGTTAAGTGGACTGATGTGTGTCTGTGTGTGTCTGTGTGTGTGTGTGTGTGTGTGTGTGTGTGATTTAGTGCAACACAGAATCTCGAAGGCCCCTTCAGAATTATCTTCTTATTTATTTATTATACTTTTTCTTTCAGTAATTTAATTTTTTGACCTCTTAAATTAGTTTTTCTTTCTTTAAAGCACGTTTATTTTTCAATTTAATTGGTTCTTTGCTCTTAAAAAGTGACTATTTCCTAACGAGTAGTTGTTCAGAATAAACAAACCATTTAAATATGTCATCTTATGCTTTGTATGATTGTGATTATACAAGAATTGTGATTAGACTGAAGTACTGATGGATAGATAATAAAAAGCCCAATTAGTCGCTGCCACACTTGTTAATATGAATTCAAACGGTGTGTTCAGTGTATTTGTGTTTCCAGGACGTATTAGAATCTGCAGACCTCAGGCCCGAGCGACACTTCTTCTTCTGCTCACATGTTTTCAGCCTCATTTCAGTTTCCACACCGAGCGTCACTGTAAAATCAGTTCATGTTACCGTGAGCGCTGAGAGGCCTATTTTTCAGGTCAGCACAGACTTGTCCTCACTGTCCTCTGTGCTGTGTGTTTGACAGGAAGGAAAGCAGGCCTCCTTGGCCGCGGACTTCTCGGTGACTCAGTTCAAACATTTGGGTCGTCTCCTCATGGTCCACGGTCGGAACAGCTACAAAAGGTCTGCGGCCCTCAGCCAGTTCGTCATCCACAGGAGTCTGTGCATCAGCTCCATGCAGGTAGAGTGTACAACCAGAAGCATGATCCACGTTCATCTGCTGCATTTAAACTCATTTAAAAACCACTTTGGCTCAGTTTTATCAGCAGTGAGTTTTAATTTGAAAAACTCAGACCACTGAGCACAAATGAAAACATCTGTATTAGTTAATGTGCTATATTTATCGGAGCAGTAGCGTAGAAACGGCAGATGTTAATTCAATATCGCTACTGTTTTGAAATAGAAAAATATTTCTGTCCATCGGGAACTAATCATCTCATCAGAACTAGAAGAGCGCCGGCCTCCACCAACAGTTTCCTTCTGAAACCACATTTAAATCTATTAGATCTGTACAAACTCATATATCAATCCTCCAAATTTCTTTCATCAAGATCCACGAATTGTTCTCTGGGAAATATTAATTTCTTGGCCCGTGCTTCCACCAAGTTCCGTGGAAGTCAGCTCAGTAGCTGACAAAACTGTCAAAACATAAAAATCCTTCTGCTCGGTGGAGGTAACGAGGTTTGTTATGATCGTTTATAAAAGATACAGAGCAATTAGGAAAAAGTGAATTCATGCAAACGTCAGTATTTGACGTGCAACGTAAGATTGGCTTTTCGAAAGCTTTCCTTTTCTGTTCTGTTTAAAAACAAACAAGGTTAATTTTTAATCAAAAATCAAACCATTTAATACACAGCGACACTGTAACACGAGAAAACATGGAACATAAAACCACATTAAACTCTTCTGTAACCGACTTATGAAAGAAAGAGGAAAAATAAATTGCAACAGAACTTTTTTCCTTCTTCTTTCTTCCACCACCATTACAGATTGGACCTGCATGTTATTAGCAAAGCTGGTTTGTATTCCTGTGCACCAGAGTAATGATGCATAAACAAAGAGGAATCACTGCAAACACAGGTTTTACTGATTCAGTCGAATGTGTGTTTTGATAATCAGCCCTGAAACTAACATGTGGAGCTTTTATTCTGAGCATGTGAGTGAGTCAGTGTTGAAAGGTAAGAAAGTCAGTGTTTTTTTATAGTTTTCCACATTTAAACTGAGCTAAATTTACAATACAATTGCTGTCCAGTGAATTTGTTTGTCTGGTTTGTGTTTATCCACAACACCTAAAAGTCTAAATGTGAGGAAAGAGAAACGAGGCAGGGACAAGTTCCAGGGGTGGTCACGGATGGGTGGGGCTCACGATGACTCAGAGGAGTGGGCCCGTGGTGCCCTTCTGAGCACCACCCCCCCCCACACACACACACACACTGAACACCGTCCCCAATCCAGTTCCCATCCCCGAGTCCAGCCTCCGCCCCCGCCGTGGAGGGACGGCCCATGACTCACTGCATCACGGCCCTTTGGGGTTTCAGGGAGGCCCTCCTCCACATGTCTCACGTTAACGCCGACCACAGCCGCAGCTGTGACCCGTCTGGCTCGGGGCCGCCGCCTGGTTGGTCGGCCCCCGTGAGTTGACGGCTCCGTACTGGCACCCCTCCATATGTTGGGCGGGGACAGACGCCAGAAGTCGTCAGTGCAGTAGCGGCGGAGTGAGGTTCACAGCGGCGTTGTGTGTTTAATGTGGGATTCAGCAGATTGACTAGTCCGAGTGTGGTTGGCTTTTAAAGTCTGTGTTACCATGACAGGTTCATGTTGTACTGTAATATTATACCTCCTTTTTATCGGGTTTATTCTGCTTGTGGCATTTGAAAAGTGAAGCCCCTGTTCTCTTCCATCATCATCATCTATATGTTCATTAATAAGAACAGAAGAATAAAGTTCCCTTCTCTTGTCCCCAGGCGGTTTTCTCCTCCGTCTTCTACTTTGCCTCAGTCCCTCTCTACCAGGGATTTCTGATTATCGGGTAAGATGCAAAACTCTGAATTCCTGTGACTTATCAAGAGAGCATTCGGCCGCCTCGTTTCTATGGCATTTCCTCTGTGTTGAAATGTGAGCAGGGGAAAATATGAATGTATCGGCTGCAGGACTGATGCATTTGTAATGAATCCAACAATGAGATGTGTGAAACTTCATCTCGTGTTGTCCACACTGAGAACACTTTGTCTATTTCAGCTACTCCACCATCTACACCATGTTCCCTGTCTTCTCCCTGGTGCTGGACAAGGACGTGGAATCCGAGGTTGCCATGTTGTACCCGGAGTTATACAAAGATCTGTTGAAGGTACGTGATGTGTTTCATTGGCACAAAGCAGCAAACAACGTGCACAATCCAAGATGTAACATTCATTTTATGTCTTCTACTGTTTTCTGTCACAGGGTCGACCTCTATCCTTCAAGACGTTTCTAATATGGGTCCTGATAAGTATCTATCAAGGTAAGGAAGAGGCTGCTGCAAATCACAGAAGGTCGATATTCAGTATAAACTACAGCAGCACTAAAGAGCTGCAGCTGCACAGAGAGACGTTCACCTGTTTGTTCAAAGTTCAGTGAAGCTCGACAGAACCTGAGGTGGAGAATCAGTCGTTGTTGCTGATGAACGTCCTGTTTTTATGATCCATACGTTGAAGATCCCCTTTTTATTCAACATTTGTTTTAGTATTGAACGTGTCACGTGTTCAAATCCCACCAACACTGCTCTTCCTTGGGCCTTGAACAATAGCCACACACAGACAGACTGAGATTTCTTGAATTAGTAGATAGATATATCACTTATATTCATAATATGTTCATAATCTTAATTCAAGTTCAATATATCTTGTTGGCTTTCTTCTTATTTATATTTATACATAATAAAGTTTATGGTAAAACTATAAAATACAAATTACATTTCTTTGTCATAAGGGTTTGGAAATGAGGAATCGTTGCCAAATTATTATTTTTCAGTAAAAACATCGTCAAAATATCGTAAATGTTGTATTATTAAATATTTAGTGTGACCTCGTGCTAGTGCAAACTCACAGAATCTCTTGTGGATGTGAGCGTGTGGACGTCTGAGGCATCAGGTGAGAATCAGACGCACGCATCATTCCCCTCGTGACGCGCAGCTCAGCCCACTCTCTGTCCTCCTGAACTTTATTTATGTCTGAGGACTTTGTTGGTCACAAACACACGAGACATTTCCAACACGGGTCATTTGCAGTGAAAAGTGTTTTTACAGGAGAATCTTAAAGTTTTTCCCTGTTTAAAAAGCACGAATGTTCCATTTTATAGCCGATCTTAAGAAACTGTATATTTTACATAGTTTACTAAACAAATTCTCTTTGTGGACGAGATAGTTTCAAACTTTTTAAAGAGATGATCGTGAAAGTATTCAAATAGTAAAACTTGTTCTGAGAGTAAAATGATCCTCGGAAATTAAATCTTGTTCAAAATAAAGATTTAATTAATTTCATTCACTGATTGGAGATTAAGAGAAAACTCTAAAAGCTGGAACAACTTGACCTTCGTGTCTCTGATGTGTTCTGTCGTCCGCAGGGAGCATCATCATGTACGGGGCGCTGCTGCTCTTCGAGTCGGAGTTCGTCCACATCGTGGCCATTTCCTTCACCTCCCTGATCCTGACGGAGCTGCTGATGGTCGCCCTCACCATTCAGACGTGGCACTGGCTCATGATCGTGGGCGAGCTCCTGAGCTTGGCCTGTTACGTCGCCTCGCTCGTCTTCCTGCACGACTTCATCGGTGAGTGAGCACACGTGTGAGAGAGAAGGCGACTCGGGGCCCGTTCAGTTCACCGCAGCCTGATTGATGGGCTTGTGCTGCGGTCGACCTTGAAGTGGTGCGTCAGCGTTCGCCCCCCCCCCCCCCCCCCCCCCCCCCCCCCCCCCCCCGTTCACACGACAAGCTGTGGTATGCAGGTTGTTGTGAAGTCTAAAGGTGAGAGACAAACTGTCATCGGTGAGGACGAGGCTCAGACACACCGTCAAACAGGAAATGCCAGCAAGTCCTTCAGTTTCCTGTGCGACTGCTGTGGCTCGTGTTTATCACCGAAAAGGTAGAAAACACTTCATCACGGAAATAGAAATTCTCCCGAATGTCAGACAGGAACAGAATCAGAAACACAAACAGGCTTTATTACCCAGAGTATTGTTGTTGTGTTTACATTACTCCACTCCAGCCTGCGTGTTGCCAGGCTGTTCGGCTTCTATTTACTTCAGCTGACTAAAGCTGACAAAACGAGCCCAATTTAGTTGTTGCCATATTAAGACTCGTGACCTACACGATACCCAGAGCTCTGCACGCCCTTATTTTCATCTTTATGTGCGGTGTGGATTTCCACTTTCAGCCGACAATCGCCACCACTGAGGATCGTGAATCATGTGGTCAAACCTCCTCTGGACCCTTTGCCTCCGTCCTCAAGTCCGACTGGAATAAACTTTAAAGGCTATTGTTGCCTGTGAAGTTTACACACTTTTATCTACCGAGGGAATTTGTATGAAACTGTTAAAAGGTGATTTCATTCAAATGATATGATTCCATCTCTCCGTCAACTATCGAGGCAATGAACCCAAAACAAGTTATTAAAACAACAGATCTCTTAACTTGCTGTTTTACTTGATTGTTGCATTGTGAACTAGCGCTGTTCGCCATGTGCATTAAGTTTTTACCGTCCACGCAGATAGTCAGACCTCAGTTTCAGCTGCAGTTGTGCTCAAACCTCCTCGTACCCTCATGCGAGAACTTGTCTTTCACCCTTTGGACCGCTTGCCGCCTGCTGCCGCCATAAACTGATCAATTCTATGGGAATCGCTGCAGAGAGAGTGAAACAAACCTTTTATTAGATTCTGCACCTCATTTAATGAATCCCTCCGTCGTGGTCGTTCCTCGGCAGATGTTAACATTTAGTCCAGAGTCTCTCTCTGACCTCTGACCTCTGTCTCTGTCTCTGTCTCCAGACATCTACTTCATCGCCACGCTGTCGTTCCTGTGGAAGGTGACCGTCATCACGCTGGTGAGCTGCCTGCCCCTTTACATCCTCAAGTACCTGCGGAGACGCTTCTCCCCGCCCAGCTACTCCAAACTGACCACTTAAAAGAGTGCGAGGATCCTCGGGCCTCGTTACCCACACCCCCCCCCTCGTCTTCATCCAGCGGAGCCTGCACGTAGAACAGAGAATCAAACATGGATTCATCCCCTCTAATTTCTCCTGAAGAGGTCTCCTCTGGGATGTGACAGAGGGACAGAGCGCCAGGGGCAGGTCGCTTCCTGAGTTTGTGTTAATAAGCAGTGTTACTTGCTTCCTGTGTCTGATGCAAAGATTAACTGACGGCTGCTTTTGTATTAATAACTCACCTACAGCGAATTATGAGTTAGTTTGAAAAGCTGCAGATGCAAAACATATCCGATGTAATATAATAAAGTGACTATTGTGACAGATCGAGACTCCAAATGAGGGAAGTAAATGATGTGGGTCAAGTAGAGACGAGTGGAAAAGTCTCTCGCTCGGTTTGCTCGATGTGTCATTTGGGCTGGAAGATTAAATTCTCTCTAATTTCTAGTTGCGCCTAAATAGTAAAGTTGTTTTTTATTATTAGACTCTGAATCTGACGTAGGGTTCTCGCTCAGGACCTGATTCACCGTCTCCTTCAAGAGGGCTTTGATGAATTACACGGTAAAGAAAAAAAAAAGTAAAAGTTTACTGGCTAGACTTTGCATAAAACACACGTCTGCAAGTTTGTGTGTTTGTTTGTGCGTCACGGCCGACGCTGCGGCCCCGACACGGCGGAGGAGGTGCGGCTGTTTATTTTTCGAGTGACCTGTGGTTTTCTGATGTTAAATCTGTCCTTGTGTTTCTCTGCCCGGGCTCCGGAGTTTGTCCTGTTTGTGAAAGCGCGGCCACAACAGCCACAGAGGAGCGTCGGGCTATTTGCAGCCGGGGGCCGTCCGGGGGCCGCGGCTCCCGGACGGCCGAGCGCCCGCAGAGGAATCTGCAGCCTCTCATGTGGCCGCTCCGCACCGGCCACGCTTCGAGCATTGCATGATGACTCACTGTAACGGTGACCTGAAGCCATAACTGAAAATACCCCTGTGACCACTGTCCAGCTGCCCCCCCCACCCCCTCCTCTCCTGATGTCCTCACTGCTACTAACCTTCGCAGTTCAGCTGTGAAATGCAACACGGATCAAATTAAGACTAACAATGTGAATATTGTGACGTGTGACGACTGCACATTGAGAAAAAGAAAGTTTCATTACGTCTGTGTCTCCACATTTCACTGCTGCTGCGACGACGAGTGTAAATAATGAGCGACTTACAAATTTACACGACCACGTCCGGCCTCATTTCAAAGTTATTTTAATTTTTTTTTTAAAAAGAAAAAATGAATCTTGTTGTGCTTAAAACAGAAAAAGTCCAGGTTTCCATAAATAATCACTAAACTTTTAATCACCACTGAAATTGTTTGCACAGGATTTTTTTTATTTTTTTTATGTGATAGAAATTACAAAACATGAAATGATGCTATAATAACATGCTTGCTTGTACATAACCAGTTTTTTTAATTTATCAACCTGTTTTATTTAATGGTGTCGATTTCACTCAAAACAAAAAAGGGAGAATTGTGTTGATGTCAATGTTGTGATGATGATTAATAAATATGTTTTCTTTTCTCGCTGCAGTTTTTCTTGTATGGTTTCGTGTCAGATTCAAATATAACAGGGACGTTATTGTAGTTTTTGTTTTTCCAATGCACACGGAATGGGCCAAGTAAGAAATTATTAAAATTATGCACAGATTCGGACTAAAGGGCGGATTTTACTTCACTTTCTTTAACATTGTGAGATGACGAATTTTGACAATTTCACAGATTTACCAGGGAATAATTCATGGATCTTGATATTTACCAATTTTTTATGAGCGTGTGTAATTTAGTAGAACTTTAATACATTAATATAGACTGTTGGGCCTAAGTGGAGGTTTGTGCTGTTTGCTTTACTAGGATCAGATCATCGTAGGTTTTGTTCTTTTTGTAGTATTTCTTGACAATGAAACAGAAAATCAAACTTGACCTTTAGGACGACGAACTGTGAGGAACACGCTTTGTAAGACGCCCCCACATGACAGGTGTTACGAGACCCTGCGAACATCTGAAGGTGTTTGACGTCATCTTGAGGTTTCATGAATACAAATCGCGAAACGGCCTCAAAGTGCCGAATAACGGAGCTCGCTGTGGCTTAATGACCTTTCTGTGAATCACAAAAGTGGAACCGATTTATCTTAATGTGGCCTGAACGGGATTCAGGGACCTCACGCTGAGTCACGATGAGATTAGAAGCAGGGAAACCCTGTCATGTGGCCTGGGAGATACTTTCCCTTCTCAGAAGCCGAGTTGGGACTGAAACTAACATCCAGAGTTTGTATGTGAAAACAATCAGGGTGGCTCCGCTGGGTTTGTGATGAGGTGCGAGTTACACAGGATGTGAATCTGAAGGTGCAGGCAGGTCTGGACGTTTGTCCGTCTCACCAGAGGAGGGAGTCCCTGATGCCTGGAGACGCTCCTGTCTTCACCCTCCTCCTCCTCCTCCTCTTCCTCCTCCTGGTCTCAGCCTACACGTCATGTTCAAGGTTTTCCACACATCTTTCGCTCATGAATCAAAATGCACAACAAATAAAACACCAAATTAGCCTTTTGTTCTTTTCTTCAAGTGTAGTTTGAGTTCTACTGTTCAGAAGGAACGTTACTAAGTCTCCGTGAAGGTGTCGGAGCTCGTCGTGTTTCAGCTCCGAGGTGGTTTGAGTTGGACGAGACTCTCGGTCATAAAACGCAGCTCAGGACTGTTTAATGTTCAAAATAAAACCAAGTTATGTCCAACTCTCTCTCTTTTTTCTTCTTCCTCTCATTCCGTTGCCCAAATGCGTAAGTTATACCATTAAAAGAAACCATTAAACTTCTCAGACCCATGAAAAGTGAAACTCCAGCCCAGAATCAACAGAGCTGCCTGCTAACCTCAACATTTGTGGTCGTCCCTCCTCTCTTCAAGCTGCGTGGAGCCCCCCCCCCCCCCCCCCCCCCCCGGTTGGTCCGCTGCCAAATCCACAATCCAATCAAAGTAAAAACAGAAATTTACTTATTCCTATACAAGAGGAAAGTAAGTTCCCTCACAACTGTTACATAACATAACCGGGCTAATTGTCACAAGGTCGGCACATTTTATCTTTGGCACTTCAAGACAGGAATTTGTTTTCCAGCTCGGAAACATCTTACACGCTTCTCCCAATGGAACAGAGAGAGAGAGAGAGAGAGGGAGAGAGAGAGAGAGAGAGAGAGAGCGAGAGAGAGAGAGCGAGAGAGAGAGAGAGAGAGAGAGAGAGAGAGAGAGAGAGAGAGACTACCCTGCAGGACGCACCGTCACAGGCCCCTGACTGGAGCGCTTCATGCAGATGATACCATGGAACCATGTGGGATCCATATCCAACCTTCGGGCCAAGGCGACCACATCAACAAGGCCACTGGGCCGTCGCCAGTTTCCTGTAGAAAGCTCCCTCACATGGTTCGGGTCTGAGGTCAGCTGTGCTTCTGTGTCCCTTCTGATTGGCTAATGAACTCACTCGCTTTAGCCCCAGGTCGGATAACGCAGCTCAGATCGTTTGCCACGTTAAGCTCCGTCTGTTTTATAGAACAAATACAAAGATGGACAGAGGACAGATCCATGAAAGTGAAGCCAAAGTGTCTCCATTGCCACCCAGTGGCTGGCTGCAGTATAGGTCCCCACCTCCTCCATGTTAGCAGATAGGACACGGACCAAACTAGAAAGTCAAAATACACGTTGAATACATTTTCTGTCCTAGGTAGATAGTTGATGATTGGTAGGTAGGTAGGTAGGTAGGTAGGTAGGTAGGTAGGTAGGTAGGTAGGTAAGTATGTCAGAAGTTAGGTAGGTAGGTAGTATAGGTAGGTCGATGGTAGTTAGACAGGTAGGTAGGTAGTTAGACAGGTAGGTAGTATAGGTAGGTCGATGGTAGTTAGACAGGTAGGTAGGTAGGTAGGTAGGTAAGTAGGTAGGTAGGTAGTTCAGTCAGTCTGTAGGTCGGTCGGTAGTAAAGGTAGGTCGGTGGTAGTTAGACAGGTAGGTAGGTAGGTAGGTAGGTAGGTCGATGGTAGTTAGACAGGTAGGTAGATAGGTAGGTAGGTAGGTAGGTAGGTAGGTAGGTAGGTAGGTAGTATAGGTAGTATAGGTAGGTCGATGGTAGTTAGACAGGTAGGTAGGTAGGTAGGTAGTATAGGTAGGTCGATGGTAGTTAGACAGGTAGGTAGGTAGGTAGGTAGGTAGGTAGGTAGGTAGGTAGGTAGGTAGGTAGGTAGGTAGTATAGGTAGGTCGATGGTAGTTAGACAGGTAGGTAGGTAGGTAGGTAGTATAGGTAGGTCGATGGTAGTTAGACAGGTAGGTAGGTAGATAGGTAGGTAGGTAGGTAGGTAAGTATGTCAGAAGTTAGGTAGGTCGGTAGTATAGGTAGGTCGATGGTAGGTAGGTAGGTAGGTAGGTAGGTAGGTAGGTAGGTAGTATAGGTAGGTCGATGGTAGTTAGACAGGTAGGTAGGTAGGTAGGTAGGTAGGTAGGTAGGTAGGTAGGTAGTATAGGTAGGTCGATGGTAGTTAGACAGGTAGGTAGGTAGGTAGGTAGTATAGGTAGGTCGATGGTAGTTAGACAGGTAGGTAGGTAGATAGGTAGGTAGGTAGGTAGGTAAGTATGTCAGAAGTTAGGTAGGTCGGTAGTATAGGTAGGTCGATGGTAGGTAGGTAGGTAGGTAGGTAGGTAGGTAGGTAGGTAGGTAGGTAGTATAGGTAGGTCGATGGTAGTTAGACAGGTAGGTAGGTAGATAGGTAGGTAGGTAGGTAGGTAGGTAGGTAAGTATGTCAGAAGTTAGGTAGGTCGGTAGTATAGGTAGGTAGGTAGGTAGGTAGGTAGGTAGGTAGGTAGGTAGGTAGTATAGGTAGGTCGATGGTAGTTAGACAGGTAGGTAGGTAGGTAGGTAGGTAGGTAGGTAGGTAGGTAGGTAGGTAGGTAGGTAGGTAGGTAGGTAAGTATCACTAAGTACTTTAAACATCCCCACAGGACATTTGTAGCAATAGATCAAATGTACAATATACAACATATTTACAATATAAACACAAACAATCTTCTGTCGTACTAGATGAAGAGAATGACATTTGAATTTAAGATGTTAATATTTAGATGCACTGATCTGTTTTGAAGCAACAGAAACCGTTGATGGATGATTTGGAATGACACCGAATAACGAAGGCGCTAACTCACGTCAATTGTTTACTACACATTGTTATTGCTCAGTGTAAACACTGGATTTTGGCGGTGACAGGTCTCTGGCTGAAACAGGCATGGACACACACCCTCCTCTGGATCTATATATAGCTCTGTGGGCCTGGAATGCTTTGATTCTCTTAACACCCTCCACTGCTGAAGACGGACTGCAGATGTGTTTCTCTCCCTGTGATGACGGACGTTAATTCCTCCACCAGCAACTGAACAAATCCCTCTCAAATCACTTCGGTTCCAAATGGAATAAACTAATTTCTAAACGGTGCAACCAGTGATTATTTGTGATAGTTGAGGCTGAAATGCAGTTGGTTGTTATGAGGGAAATTGTAATGGGAGACATGAGTTTTTTTCTTTCAGCCGAAATGCTGAATAAGGTCACGTTGTTTTGACGACCAAATATTGACTTGTTCACATCCGTATTGTGCCGAGAGCGTCGATAGTTGTGAAATCCTGTAGGATGCAGCTGGAAACCTGGGAAAGACAGAAAATAGTTTTGACAACGGAGTCGATATTGTTTCTTGGGATTTTATACGGCTGTGCCGAAAAGGGAAAGAACCATGAGCTCGTCCACCACTTTTCCACTGGACTTAAGACACTTGAATTCTTTCTACAAACATTTGCGTATCGATCAGAATCATGTTACATAAGCAGGCGGTTTCCTCCGGCGTGGATGTATGTAGTTTCCATGTTGACGGAACAAATTACTTCATTCGTACAATTCGGAAAAAGGAGCGCAAGGTTTTCCAGGGATCTGGAGTTGTGGCAGGAAGGAAATAAGATTCCTTATTGCACAATGAGATGCCAGCACTGCCCACACTGGACTCCTGTGTCAGCAGCTCCAGCTCCGCTCGTCTAACATCGACTGTTAATCATGAAACACGAGCTTCTTTAATTAGGCTGCGACAGGATAAGACAGATTCTCCGATCATGTGCTTCGCTCCTCTGAATGTGTTTAATTGATACCACAGGACAATGAGGATCTGTTTTCACTTTCATCAGCTGAACACAGAAGTTTCTTCTTCGGTCTGAGTTGTGGATAGAGGATTTGTCATTTGTGACATTACAAAGGTTGTAAGTGAAACGAACGAAAGTTAAACAAATGTGACGTGGAAACTTTAAACCTTTAACACCGAGAAAGGCTTCAGTGAAGCAGGAGACATCTAGTGGCCAACATCTGAAAAGCAAAGTATTCGGATAGTCATAGGAATGGAAATTGTTAACAATGCAAAATAGTATTATTTTTATAGGTGGATATTTAATATTTGATTTAAAAAGAAGATACAACATGTTAATCGTGAGCTACAGGGTTTCTGGGACCTTTAGCTAGATGTTTAATTTCAGTCTTAGAACTTTGTCTCTAATCGGTTCTTAATTCCTCCTTCAGAGGCGTTCGATGAATGATTCCGTCACAACAGCTCCTTCGAACACTGTTGACAAATGCGTCTTTCCATTCCCGATCATTCTTAGAGCAGGATTCATTGTGACCAAGCTAACGAGCTAGCTATCCAAACTGTAGTAACTGCAGCTGTTCGATAAGTAGCTAACGATAAAATGCGGGACCTCCTCCGTAGACCAGACGGCGTCATTTGGGCCTTCGTGGTCGACGAGGCCCCTGAATTCAGACACAGCTTTTATGCTTTAATGATAGAACATCAGCTTTGAAGTTGGTATTTAACTTCTTAAACTATCTAAAGTATTACTATAATATTCCCTTTTGATGCTTTAGGTGTGACAGACCTGTTCATGTGTAGCTGCTGCAGTGCATTCTGGGACAGGCTCCAGCCCTGCCACCCTGAGTGGAACAGCCAATAGAGAAAGAGGATAAGAGGATGGATGACTTATTCTAAATATCATCAGGAGGTAAAAAAAACAAGTGTAATCAGAGCTAATGAAGAAGGAGAGAAGCACGATGTACCTGGCAGCCGAGGAGGCAGATCAAAAGTCCACGCTTCCCTTTGCCCCCTGAGTTTCCTCCGAGAAGTTTCCATGAGACACCACACGAGGCAACATTTCCACATCGAAGTTCCACTGCTTGGATTTAAAAGCTCAATCACATATGTTACACTTGGAAAACTCGAACGGGGCAATGCTCTAACCCAGACGAGCCAGTGAGCTGTTTCACAGTGATGGAAAATGCTGCATGAACCTGGAAAAAGTGGGTTTTTCTCTGAGAAACACGGAAGTGCAAACTCGGCCGTCTGGACGGAGGCAGTTTTCCTTTCTTACGCGTGTGCCGCTCTCATTTGCTCATTCATAATTTGAGTTGCATAAGAGTTCCGTAACAGGGGAGGAATTTACATCTGGTAGACATGGCTGCCGCACGGTTACCCCCAACACGCCGGCCCTGTCCGCCGCGGTTCACAGAGTCACTGCAGTCACCTTGTTCATCCAGCAGACTCCCTCACTCAGACTAATCCACGTCTCAATCCAGAGCAGATCCTCTGATTACCCCTCCTCCTCCTCCTCCTCCTCCCTGGAGACACACACACATTTTCCTATGAATGGCCTCGGCTCTGACATGATGATGTATAGGATCAGTCACTGAGGCCACGCTGAGGCCTCAGCACACAGCATATAGGATGTTTGACACAAGTCTGGTGTCTGTCAACCTACTGATTTTCTGTCATATGTTACGTTGAGTATGAACTGCATGTAGAAGTATATTTAAAAGTTTGACATTTTAGGAAATGAAACTGTCTTTGCTGACTGTTGACTACTGTCTGTATGCTAAGTTAGCATCGAGACTGGAAACACGGGGGAACATGCAGACTGGCTTTGTACAAACCTGCCAATGAGCAACTCTACAAGTCACCAATTAGTAACGAACAAGATATAATGTTGTTAATTACACATAATATATAATTTCTTGATCCTTAGAGGGGCCTGATTCTTTCTGTGTGGAGTTTGAATGTTCTCCCCGTGTTTACCTGGGTTTTCTCCACAGTCCGGAGACTTGCAGGTTGCTGTTAAGTTAATTGGAGAGTCCAAAAGCAAGTTTGCATAATGTTCGTTTTGGAAAATTGATTCTCAGTTGACTTCATTCAAAAGGAAAATGCTTCCCAAGTCGTCTTTGTCCCTTGAGGGGTTCAAGGACCGATGACCTGCCTCCATCTGGGCCCGTCCTGGGTTAGATGTTGGGCCGTGTCAGACCTATGGCCGAACTTGTTTGTGTTTTCCAGGTGGTGTCTATCTTCTGAATGCAGTTCATGCGCATGCATTTGTATCCACCGACATCGTATCTCCAGCACCACACTTTGAGTTCTGGGATCTTTTCAGGCCAGAAGACACAGCATAGAGTTCAAATGGAAAATTCTTTGGCCAAAACCAGAGGTGAAACTCACAGGAAGTAATTCACGGCATTAAAACAGTAACACATAGTTTAACTTGGCTTTTCTTCTGGTTTATTCTCCTCTGGTCTAACTTGTTATTAGCTCTGCCAGAGGAGGTTATGTTATCTCTGTTTGTTGGTCAATTACACAAAAACTACCGAACCCATTTCCACCGTCCTGGCTGAAGGGATGAGGCCTGAACTTTGACAGAAGAACCCATCAAATGTTTATTGGACAACTTATAAGCAAACGTTTTGAGCATTAACTTTATTCAGACTTCCTGGAAACACTGTGGCTGTGATTGTAAAACAGTGATATTTAATTATAGCCCAATACAAATCTGCTTTTCTGCCCAAATGAAGCATAAAGACAGTTGCTCCTCATCATCTGTGACCTTCTGCACAATGGGAAGCCTGTTGTTATCAGCAGATTATTCCAGAATTAACCACCAAAGGTTTTCATTCATTATCCGTTTAGAAATAAAATGGGGAACCTCCAGCTTCTCCCTCCTAATTCATGAGGAGACACCGGAGAAGCGCTGGGATTTGAAGTAGCCTGATACAGCTCGCCGTGAAATTCAGAGGGCTGCGGCGAGAAAAATCATTTCACACAGTTGCACAAGAGATTCTCATGTGATTCATTCAAAGAAGCTCCAGTGTGGGACTCCACAGTGAAAAGTGAGGGTGACCTCAGGTACACGCACCCCCCCCTGCTCCAGACAATGAAGTTTCATGTGAGGGAACCACATCAGAAGAAAATACAGCCCCCCCCCCCCCATCCTTCCATCCCTCCCTCCTTGGATACAGACTTATATAACTTTTATTGCAATGGAGAATTTGTCCACGTGACTCCACTGGGGTCAGACTATGTAGTGGGCTTGTCTTGTTCAGAAGATGCTGCGTGTTTCCATGAGGACTTGGACACTTCCCTCGCTGGGAACAATGAAATTCTCTATATTCAAGTTTGAAAACCAACCACGACACTTTTAAATTTAAATCCCGAACAAACTTTTTTAGCCGCCTTGGTTTGTTATATTTATAAATTAGAAAATAAACTGCGGGACAGGACAGTCTGGTTAAAAAGTGTGTTAAGTAAATTTGAGTGTATCCTGTAATCAGACTTCAGCTATTTCCTTTTTTTTCCTCTCCCTCCCTGTCTCTCAGTGTCCTACAGTAATTTCTTCATCCCCACAATGAGGTTCTTGTGCGCTACTGTCTGAGAGAAGCCGCAGAAATGCCTTGGCGCAGGAGCCGGAGACGTCATGGATTCCTGAGTGTGGGGCTTTGCAGGAAAGCCCTGAGTCTCCGACATGGACCGGCTCCAGGTTTCCATGGCAAAGGCGCACAAACAGGAGGAAACACTGAGGGAATCCCGTTATTTTACAGCATTGGACCATTATAAACACCCAGAGCGGGGAAGGAAGCCGCTCTTGATACTCAAGTAATCCTTATAGAGCTCTAGGAAGAGGGACTTCATACCAGAACCGCTGCTGGAGCTGACTGGAGCTGGCTGCGTGTTTTTCGAACAGAAAGCAACTTTTACGCGCGGCTGCTGTTCGTCTCCTTCCAACACTTTCTAACTAAGGAGCCGTTCTTCTGATATGGTCGTTAGAGGAGAGTGACTTTCTTTTTTTTGGTTTTTACAGTTTAGGTTATTTTATTTCTTTTTTTTTTTATTTCCCCCACACGCTTTTTTTTCACTTTTCTCCAGATGTTCAGAGAGACTTGGAGGCTGGCGCAGTACCACACCATGAGGTCGATGGATCAAGGTACTGCAGAAGTGTTGTGATCATCTGGTAATCAACCCATTTGATTTCTAACTGATAGAGCGGTGTGTTAGCCTCAGGACTGAAGTGATGTGCTGTCATCTGTGTGGCTGGGATGTTGCGGTGGATCCTGACATCACAGGGAAACTCCAACATGGTCAGGAACAGACACAACTGACTTTTATTCTGTCGTTAAAACCAACTAATCTTAATATTAATATAATCTCTTATACCAGGAGACATTTTGGACTTAATCTAATGATAAGAGGACAAGGATACGATAATGTATGGATTTATATTAAGCTTTAAATACATATTTAAAGACCGACATTAGTTTAAAGACTGAGAACAACTAACATAATTAAGATTTTTATCCTCAATTAGTTTCACAAGACTCAACTATGGTGCAGATTAAGTGTTTTGTGTGGTTGTCACTTACTGTATCAGATGTTTTATCTTGTTTGACGTGACTATAAACTTTGTGATTGTGTTTATTTATGTTTATTTGTTTTAATTTTAAAATGGACAATGCACGTAAATGAACATGCACGAGTCCAACATGTAAATGTGCCATGTTTACTATCCACATTCCCTGTGGCGATTACACTATCTGTGATTTGCTTTTCACACTCTACCAGAAAAGAGTAAACGGATGTAAAGCTGGCTATAAGCTCCATGATGAACATGTGTTGGTTTTTGCTGACAGAGCATTTACAGTAGGCTGTTGGCCCAGTGGGTGTAAGGCTACAACTGGAGGGAACGCCCAAGTTATGTGCGCTGAGTTGTGCGTAAAGTTGGGGATTCCCTCAGCCGAACCAGATCTCACAGTGCCAAGGAAGAAGAAGAGGAGGAAGAGGAGGAAGAAGAAGATATCCAGTCCAAGACAGGAAGAGAAAAGAGTAAATGGTAAATGTTTCAGTCCACGTTTTTCCATCCACCATATTTACGCACAGAGCTGAGCTGAGGCTGTTTTCCGGTGACGGGCTCATTCGGCTCCGTGCTGTGTCACTGCAACATGTCAAACACCCGGGGGCAGCACCACTCTCTGTCAGGAGCCTGTTCAACCTGTGGCAGATAATTCATCACCTCCGTATCTGGCTTCTCCTCTTCATCGACGCATCAGCGGCTCAGGGGAGGCGCGATCCGGCTCAGGGGTGAACTCCAACACACACAAAAAAAAAAAGAAGTGTGATCACAGTCCCGCCTTCCTCCGACAACAACCGAAACAGGAAACTTGTGCTTCACCGATGCATCACTTGACACTTGCGCAGGTTGTTCCCCCTGATCCACGTTTGCGCCACCGAAGCTTCAGCCGCGCGTCTCCGCCGCTGCGCCCGAACCCAGAGGAGCCGTGAGCAGAACCCGTCACACAGATGAGCTCCTTTTACGACGAGAAAGACCTGGAGGAAGAGCTCAGTCGAGTCCACTACCCCGATGACGACCTGGAGTTTGAGTACTTGTTTGAATATGAGCCGCCCGGCAGCGACTTCGCTGGAGGACATGCAGGTTTGTCCCAGGATTTGTGTTTCGAGGCGAACTGAGTTGACTCAACTCCGCGAGCTGGTTATTCGTTGTGTTTGAATCAATCCGTGTTTGTTTGTGTTGATGCACGAGAAAGACAAACAGGAAGTGAACGTGAGCGGCTTCATGATGTGGGTCCTGACACCTGATCCCCACATGAGGACAAGTCCACACGAAGAAGCGTTTTACATCTGAAGGGAAAAGTTTTTAATGATTCAAAAAAAAAGTACAGTTGTCAGTTAGAGACGTGTATGTCAGTGTCTTTATGGAATAATGTGAACAATCTGTGGCTGTGACAACATTTATGCTTTTTAAAATGTCTGTGCTAAGTCTGTATCTTTGCCCCCCCCCCCTTGCAGATGACCCCAACCTTGCATCCCACAAAGTCCTCAGCCCGGAGTCGGAGCAGGCGTTCCCCCTGGAGGAGGCCTCCCCGTACGGCATCAAGTCCTGCAGCCCCCCCTACGGCGGGCACCACACTGAGGTTCTCTCAGGTTATGACAACCAGGAGGCCAGAAACTACCTGGACAGTACCCGGCCCGCAGGCCTGGCGCTGAGCCCGCGGATTGAAATCACACCCTCCCGTGAGCACTACAACCATGGTCGGGACTCCCTGCAGAACCACCACCTGAACATTAGCCCCAGACCCACCCTGACCGTCCCCGGCCATGAGAACCTCGCCTACCGCGAGCCCCTGTGCCTGAGTCCCGCCAGCAGCAACTCCTCCGCCAGCTGGCATTCGGAGAACTACTCCCCCTGGACGTCCCCTTGTGTGTCCCCTGGCAGCGGCCAGAACCCCGGAGACCTCTGCCCCCGATTGCAGAACATCCACACTGGCTCCCCACGCACCTCCCCGGGCACCTCTCCTCGCACCAGCCTAGTCGAGGACGGCCTGGGACAGCGCTCGCCCTCCTCCAGACCTGGCTCCCGCTCCACCTCCCCACAGGGCAAACGCACCTACGACATGTACAGGAATCCAGGCCTGGTCCCTGGACATCGCTCCCGCAGTCCCTCCCCCCACAGCGGCCATGAAGATCACAACATCAGTGCCCACTACACACACAGCAGCCTCGTCGATGCCATGAACGGCTTCGGTCAGCCAGGCCTGGTGCCCACTAAGATAGTCAAGACGTCCAACCAGGTGTACGCCCTGTACCCAGAGAACCACCTGGAAGGGAACTTCTTGGTTTCCTGTGACCAGGACATAAAGAAACCTGCTGCAGAGCCTTTCTTTGTCATCCCCCCAATCTGGTCCAAGCCGCTGGTTTCCAGCATCTGCAGGTAAACCCATCAGGAAACCAGAGCTCATAGCTGTCGGTTTACACACACGCACACAAGATAAACTCAGATGTTTTGCTCATAATCTTGATCAGTTTTTGTGATTTACATTCTCCTCTGCGTCCCGTCACGATCTGCAGCATCCCTGTGGCCTCCCTCCCTCCGCTGGAATGGCCGATGCCCAGACGCACCGACCAGTATGAGCTGCACATCGACGTGCAGCCCAAGCCGCACCACAGAGCCCACTACGAGACGGAGGGAAGCCGGGGGGCGGTGAAGGCCCCGACAGGAGGACATCCGGTTGTGCAGGTACGACCCCGAAACGTGTGTCAGTGCAGTCAAGGTGGCGTCACGTCGTCAGGTGTTTCCCCCTCAGACCGGGACGCCTCACATGTGATGATATCTCATTATGCACTCAGCAGATGCGGTTTGCTTCCCGCAGTGAGTTACTTTCCCTTCTTCAAACAAACAAATCATAAAGGACGACCCAACCCCAGACATGTGACGCAGTGTAACCGCCCCGTAGCCTCGTCACAACCCTCAGAGCTGAACTGGGGTCAGCGGGCAGCACACAGGCTCTCAGATTCCTGTTTTAAATCCTGCCCCCCCAGCTTAAAATAGTCCGCTGCTGTGTGCCCTGACCACACAAACACGCCTGTGTCCGTGTTGTCGCTCACTTCCTCTTACACGCCGGTTTGTTGACTGTGGGTCTCGCACCAGGAAGCTGATTCAAAGCCTCTGGAGACATATTGTAAAAAGTTAACGCCTGCGGTTCAGATAATTGTAGATTGGTGGGGAAAAAAAACAACATGAAATTCAAACACAGCATGTTGAAATTAGCCGTGACAAAGTTATGTTGGGCTACGTCGTCCGAGAGTGGGGGTTCAATTTCCCCTTTTTCTGTGTCGCCATGGCAACATGTCAAAGTTTTAAAAAAAAATTTGAGGAAAAGAAATATAATGGCCTGAAGAATCCAGGCACAAAAAGTGGTTTGAAAAATGTAAAAGACCTTTATTTAAATAATAATAATCCACTTTATCTGTATAGCACTTTAATAAAAACAGAGTTTACAAAGTGCTTTGACAGCAAAGCAAGAAAATGGTGGTCGAAAAAACATGCATTAATATCACAATAAAAGATTAATAAACATGAAATCAAGTCTATAAAAATGGGTTTGAAGAAGTGATTTCAAAGTCCCAGACTCTTTGAGCCTCATCTCCTCAGGTCGGTCGTTCCAAAGCCAAAAAGCCTTTTACATGTTTCAAACCACTTTGAGTTCCTGGACCTGGATCCTTCACACCATTATTTCTGGAAATAAGTTTTCCTCTCGTGTTTTGACATGTATTCCATGAGCACCGGTGGTTTGAGGGACACCGGCGGCCACCTCGCTCGCTCCCTCGCTCGCTCCCTCGCTCCTTTTCCATTTTCTGCCCGATCCCCAAAAGGCCTCGCCCTGAGGTCAGCTCTGCCCGGGCCAATCAGATGGTCAGGCCCGGTTGGCCACGGCTGCACTCCTTCACCTCGTCGTTCCCTTCCTCCTCTCCTCCTCTCCTCCTCCCCTTGCTCTCTATGTTTTTCCTTCCTTGCTCTCTTCTACGCGACCTTGCACTCTCCACTTTACTTTTCCTACACTGGTCTCTGTCATGACTCACTGCTCCTGCCGCTGCCATGGCGACCGGCCGGCCGCTCACATGGCCCGCGGGGCGTTCGCAGTCGCCTCCCTCCGTTTCCCTGTGTGTGTCAGTCAGCTGCCTGGAAAAGGACCGAGCACGCTCATGCTTCACGTTGCCATGGTTTCTGTGAACATCCAGCAGCCTCTGTGAAGTGTGACAGTCGGATCATCTGTTTTTTTACGCTGATCAGGATTAAAGGGGAAGTGTCTTCCCGTGACCTTTTTTAAACATGGAGAATCAAACAGTGCTGCGAAAACAACACATTTTTAAATAAGAAACCATATTTCTAGGTTTTGCTCCGTAGTTAAACTGGAGTAATGTGTTCGCGTCGCCTCCCTGCACCCACTTTATTCTGTGATAAAGGTTGTGCACTTCACTGTTTGCATTTAGATGCAAGTCGATGCTTTGTGGTTTTTGCAGGTTTCCTCAGGAGGAACTCTCAGGTTAAAGGTTTCACCTCATCATGTGTCTCCAGTTCACAGTTTCACCCATCGGCACTTTTTCGTTTCTGCATCAGGACATTAACAGTGGTGTGATGCCAAATGTGTCACGCTGGCTGTCAAAGTCAGTTTTTGAGTAAATCTTTCAGCTCTGAAAGACTTAGAGCACGTTCTGCAGGATGTGAGCTCCGCGCTGGCTCCTGCTCGGGGCTGTAGAGGGGAGACTCGTGCTTTTACACGTGGGTCTGACACTGATTAGCCACCTCTGGGGGAAACAACATCTGGAAATGCAAAGCTGGAACAAGAGGCAGTGGAGTAGCACAACCAGTTTAAAGTTACACAAACATTTCCGTCACACAAAACTGTATCTGTGTTACCAACAGCAGGGGTTTGAAAGTGAAGCCAAGCAAATGCAGTTTGTTTCTTGTGTCCCGCAGCTTCATGGTTACAGAGGGAAGGAGCCTCTCGCCCTGCAGATCTTCATCGGCACAGCGGACGATCGCATCCTCAAGCCTCACGCCTTTTACCAAGTTCACCGCATCACCGGCAAGACTGTGACGACCACGAGCTTTGAGAAGATTATCAACGGCACCAAAGTCCTGGAGATCCCCCTGGAGCCAAAGAACAACATGAAAGCAATGTGAGGTTAATCGTAATTATTTGAAGATTATAGATTGGCTGTGGTCGTCGGTGCTTATATCTTGAATTCTTCGTCGCAGAATCGACTGTGCCGGGATCCTGAAGCTCCGGAACGCCGACATCGAGCTGAGGAAGGGCGAGACGGACGTGGGCCGGAAAAACACCCGAGTCCGTCTTGTGTTCCGTGTGCACATACCTCAGCCCGGAGGACAGCACGTCTCCCTGCAAGTGGCCTCGCATCCCATTGAGTGCTGTAAGAAACCACACATAGAAAACACCTCGCACCACAGTGGCGTCTTTATGAAATGTGCTGAAGTTTTCATCACGTTAACAAAACTTTATACAAAATAAACATCGTTTAAAAAGGAACCCGCATTCAAATGAGTGTGGAGCTGGGGCTGATAGTCCAGAGTCCGGCGCACAGAGACGTCTTTATGCCTCCAGGGCGTCCATCCAGTGGGCGGGCGCTGTGTGTACCTGTGTGTACACGGATGCAGTAGTAAAGTGTGTGTTTGGGTACATCAGTGTGTGTGTGTACACAGAGTTATTAAAACACCAGGTGTAATCAAAACTCAAACAACAAGGCCTCTTTATCTCGCTCGGCCCCGACACCCGGGTCCAGATTCATCGTATCAGTGACACGGGCAATAAGCTCCTGTCATTGTAAAAAGACACGACGCAGAATATAATCTTTTTTTTTTATAATTGACCATCTGGTTTGTGATCACAGAAAAGGGCCGAACTGTGCTCACGGCCCCCGGGTGTCGTAAAAAAATGAAACAGTCGCCGCCAGTGAAAAACCAATCAGGCGTAAAGCTGCTCCCAGTGACACCTGCGATGCATCTGTCGGGGCCGCGTCGATGATGGAGTGTTTGAGGAGACGCTGGTGTCGTCCTCCTCCTGGTTTCATCCGCAGACGTGTTCAAAGGTCACAGCGTTTGTTTGTCGACGCCTCAGTTCGCCTCAGCGAGCGAAGGAACAGGGAGCCGCTCTGTTCGGGATCCCTGCGTCTGCAGAGCTGCAGCAAGTCCTGTCGGATTCATCCGTCTGTTGATCTGCTTCTGATTCTGCAGAAATACTTTCTGCCCTGTGCCGCAGAGAGTTTACACTAACATGATGTACACGAAGTATTTATTATACTCGTAAATACTTCACCTTTTACATCAAATGGAGTTTATTTAGACCAATGTGGACTTGTAGGTGCTGATATTAGGGAGTCAAAGTTTCTAAACCTGATAATATATATAAAAAAATGTACGTTATCAAACCCTTGATATTTTTTTAGAGTTTAAATGTAAATAATATAAATAAAAAAACACGAGTACAACCAAATATATTTGAATTTCCCCCCATTAGGGATAATAAAGTTTACCTTGACTTTGAAATATAAAGAACTGGAGGTTGCACACTTCAAAATGTTTTGCCTGACGAACATTTCAACATTTGGATCTTATGGATCTTTATTCAAGTTTGTGCAGATTTAACATTTAAAGCTTTACAGTAGATAGTATTTATTTGATTGCATCACAGTGTGAAGTGTTTGTCTCACACTCCCACATCGTTTCTCTCGTGTTGTGAGTCACTACGTTTGTGTTTCTGCTCATTAAAACTGATTGTGAGGATTTTGAATGACTCAGCTTCGCCTTTATTGTAAAGCTGTGTCACTGGTGAGAAACCGGTTCAGAGCGTAGACCGGAGACCTTTGGAAATGCAGCAGTTCACGTTTGTTTTAATTATTGAGTAATATCTCTGTTGTTTTCATGAATCAACGAATTGTTGAGTCTGTTTAAAACGTCAGAAACAACCGTGACAGAATGTAAATACCTGGATTCGAAGTTTTTTGTTCGACCAACTGATTAAAACTCAAAGTTGTTCAGGCTACAGTGAAAATATATCGAGATCTTTCGCAGTTTTTTCCTATTTTTTGCAGGAAAATAAATTCATCTGTTACTAAAACAGTTTCCTATGTTGATTTGTTCCCGACTTGATAAATGAACTCCTCGTTTCCACCCTGCAGCTCAGCGTTCAGCGCACGAGCTTCCCATGGTGGAGAAGCAGGACATGGACAGCTGCTCCGTGCTCGGCGGCCAGCAGATGATCCTGACTGGGCAGAACTTCAGCTCCGATTCCAAGGTCATTTTTACGGAGAAGACTCAGGGTGAGTGGCGTCGACACACGGCAGATTCCCTGTGAACCAAACCCATGACTCCATCTGTGAAACTCCCGCTCTGCGGTTGCACAAGATAACGTCACCGTCAGTGACTCACAAGCTGCAGAGTTTCCTATTTCACCGCCATCATTGTATAGATGGAGTTATTTGCATGATCCGAACGATAACTGCCTGACTTCCTCCTGACCCTCTTCTTCCTCCCTGACCTGCGTGAGGAGACGTCACGGAGGCTCAGGTGGATCCTTTGTCGTGTGATTGATGGTTCGACTTGTCACGTGCGACGTTGTTTCATGTGCACGTGACTCACGCAGAAGAATTTACCTTTAGGTCTCACTTTTCAAACCTTTTGCTCAAACGTATTAATCAAAATGAAGTGATTCAACCACGACTGGTGTGATATCACTCTGACCTTTAACCACTTGAATGTTGAACCTCTCCAAAGGGAGAGAGAGAGATTCTATCAGCTGCTGTAAATCAAAACCACGTCTATATTCTGCACGTCTCGACCTCGTGCTGCTGCTCAAATGTTCTTTTGCGATGGACGGTTATGTAAAAATACTTTTTTTTACATCGTGACTCACTGACTCCACAGCCGTCTGAGAACTTAAACTTTTTTTAAGAGGCCGGCGCTCCACAGGCCTCCTCCACTGAAGCTCGGACCTGCACGCCCCGGCTGCTTCGGCTTTTTTTTTTTTCTTTCTTTCTGCTCGGGGTTCCCTGCCGCCGTGTTACGACACACCACAGTAATGGATAGTAAGACAGAGACGGAAAAAAATAAATCTTACGGAGAGGGATTGCCATTGTTTTGGAGAGTTTCTCTATGACACCGAGTTCTGGACGGGTGCAGCTGTGAAATCCCTCAGAATGAGACGCAGCTGCCTCTGGCCCGCAGATCCCCTGGCTCTTGTGCTTGGACGAGGAGGGGTTTGCAACGGAGGAGAGGAAAGCTTCCTCGGCCAAGTGGAGCCTGCTCAGGCCTCTGCTCCCCCCCCCCCGCCCCCCCCCCCTTTCCACGTCCACACACAATTATCTCTGGAGGGAGAACAAGAGTCGGGGTATCCCTTGGAGTAGGGTTGCAACAAAACGCAAACAGATCCCGCGCAAACGCCAAGAAAGCCGAAGTCACCGTGTTTTGCCGGAGAGGTGGAGAGAGTTGATCATAAAAATAAAGTTTAGAAGTTGGCGAGATGTTTGGAATCCCCCCCTTCCTCCCTCTGACTCATTTAAGCCATGTGTTTGTAATTTGCAGTTTGACAGAGGGTTTCCCACAAACACTCGCTGCAGCACGTGTCGAGTCGTGTGCTCGGACACGTGGAGTTTACTCCTCACGTTCGGTTTTCAGCCTTGTCACCCGAGTGACAGCTTTCGTGTGAACGCGACGTCGCAGTCCTCGTCGCGTCGTCGCCATCGAGGTGTTTGTTGCTTTGTCGGCGCCGTGAGTGGAGACGGGCGTGTCGTCCACGGACGTGATTGATGGACGTGTTGAGGTCTTCGCTGCCTTCAGGTGTGCTCGATGGTGTAAGAGGAAGTGATTTGAGAACTGATAAAGTGTCACAAAGAGCCTTTTCTCCGTTTGAACTCTAAAACAAATGTCACGGGGATGACGTTAGGTTTTCTGTATTTGAAATAAACAAAAATGTTCTTTTGAGAATACAAATGAAGACGTTTCTCCGTTTTGGTTTGGAATCAGCATTTTCCAGTTTTTACCGGCTGTCTCGTACATCTTGAAACACTCCGTCTAACTGCAGAGATAATTACTGAGATCGGGTTCTCACTTTCACTCTCTGCTTCCTTCTAGATGGGCAGCAAATTTGGGAAATGGAAGCAACAGTGGACAAAGATAAAAGCCAGCCTGTACGTATTCGACACCACACTGTTCCCTAAACACTCATATAATGCCTGTAACACACACGTCAGCTGTCAGGGGGGTGTAGTGTCTCAGTCCAAACCTCACGGAGGTCCTGTCCCTGTCCTGCAGAGCATGCTGTTTGTGGAGCTGCCGTCGTACCGGGACACGTCCGCCTGCCACTCGGTCAAAGTGAACTTCTACGTCATCAACGGCAAGAGGAAGCGCAGCCAGCCTCAGCACTTCACCTTCACTCCTCTGGCCTGTAAGGACACTTAGATATCACACTTTTATTAGTATGAGAACACATGAGATGTACAGTGAGATGTTTACAGCCATGGATTTCTCTTCTTCCAGCTCCATCCATCAAGACAGAGCCTCTAGATGAGTATGAAGTCGACCACATGGGCTTCGCCGTGCCTCAGATCTTGGGCCTGTCCCCTCATCCCTACTACCACACCCCTCGTGGCGTCCTCCACCCGGACAACGGGCTGGTGTCCAGCATGGCCTCCTGCCAGCGCCTCAGCTCCAGCCTCCCCAGCCAGGACGCTCGTTTCCAGCAGCAGAGCCCGGCCATCGTCTACTCCCGCGGGGGCAAGAGTCTCAGCGGCAGCCAGACTCTTTATCAGCAGACCGGAGGGATGATGCCCGACCCGCACCGGTCCGTCCTGGTCCACACCGGCTCCCCGGCTCAGTCTGTAGGTCCCATCGGTGCAGGCCAGCACCCCTCCATCATCCAGTTTTCCCCCACCAACCACCACCTGCTCCGGGGGGGAGACCCTCAGCCTCTCAGCGCTCCGCAGCCCGACTCCCAGCAGATCATCTACTGCGACGGCTACTCCCCTCGGTCGGCCAGCGACCACTCACCCACACCCCCCCAGGCTCAGGCCGACGCCACCCACCCTCAGCACTATCCCACCGTCATCCAGCAGCAGCCCTACATGCAGAAGGCGCCGCAGAAAATCCGGGCTCCCCCCGGCGCCGGGGAGATGGAGGCTCCGGGCGACGGCCAGAGGAGGGTGACGGTCAAAGAGGAGAACCTGGACCAGGCCTACCTAGATGATGGTGAGTGTAAGTTGTTTGCTTTTATTCTCCGTGTGAGTGGGATCGCTCCGGTGTGTGCCGTGTCTCAATCAGCTGAAAGCAAAGTGATGGATGTGTGTGTAGCTCCCTTCTTCTCGTCAGAGAGACGGATGACAGAGATGTGAAGTCTCCTGAAGAACAATTCAAGGATATTTACATTATCTGCACCACCTCCTTAACGCGCTATAGCATCGCTCCGAACAAAGCCACAGCCCACACTGTTAAAACAATCCTCGCCAGGAGGTGCAGTTATGTTCCACTCAAGGTGGAAATAACAGGGATTCTGAGTCATGTGTTTATACTTGTGCTTGTCAACCTCATTACCCTCTGACTGAATTAATGTCAGGCCACATCCAGCAGCAGCCCAGAGGTTGAGGCTCTTCCTTGTTTCGCAGTTAAAGGTCCCGCACATTACATCAAACCAAGTGATGCAATGTGTTTCTTCTGTGGAGCCGGTGTCAGTCAGGTGAGGTTGAGAGGCGGTTTGTCATTCGGCGGCGTCCGCTCTGCCGGTCGCGGGGGTTCGTCTGGCAGCGCCGCACGTCAGGAAATGATCTCTCTCGCTCGCTGGCATGAGAGACAAGGGAGGGAGGGAGAAATAAGTGTCACTCTCCCGGCCGCCTGGACATGTTGACACTGTTATGAAATGAAAAACAACTTCCATGGCAACCATTGTCAAACAGTGGAACGGGCTGCCTGGGAGAGCTGGGGAAAGCCTCTTTGTTTGTTGTAGTTGGCCGGGGCTTTTCCTTGGCCTTACGCCCCTCAATTCTGTGGGGGAACCCACCAGAGGATTAGCTTCTTTTCCGACTGCGGGATCCTGCCAATCTGGCAAAAGAAATTCCTATTTGCAGCTGCGCTCCTCCAGAAATCCAGCCTGATCCCGGTAAGATAGCAGGAGGGTGGAGGGCACTTTGCAGGAAAAGGAAAGGCAATGTGTGTGCCTGTGTGTGTGTCTGTGTGTGTCTGTGTGTGTCTGTGTGTCTGTGTGTGTGTTTCAATGGAAACAATTAATCTGAGAAAAAAGGCCAGCGGTGGAATTTGTGTTTTTTGGATGGAACTTGCCGGGTTTGCCTCGGCAGTAAACATCAACAGTTTGAATTATGGAGGAGGAGGAGGAGGAGGAGGAGGAGGAGGAGGAGTGGTTCGGTGTCTCGGGTTTGATTCTCCTATTTATCGAGAGGTGATGAAGGTCAGTCCGCTTTCCCCAAAGTGCCTCTGCATCTTCGTTCAGATTTATTTCATTCACCTCAGCAGAGCCCAAAGGAAATAGGGTTTGTGTGTCGGCCCAAAGCAAACGTCTCTTTCTCAGTCGAGGCCTCACACATTAATCTACAAATTAGATTAAGCTGAATCTGTGTATGGAAACTAATGCAGTGTGTTTGCACCGGAGCCAAAAGCAATATGGACTTTTTGGGGCCAACTCAGGAGTAAAAACCTTCTAATACATCAGCCAATACATAATTATATAAATGCCAATAATTCCCAAGATGTCGTAATTAAACCTTTTAAAGACGGAGAAATGTAATAGCTTTTTATTTTAAAGTAATAAATACATATTCTTAAAAACCCATTATGTGATACTCTATGTCAGCGGGGAACTTCCTGATATTCAAAACCACCTTTTTTCAAAGATAAAAAATTCCCTGTGTGTCTGAGAGCAACGGTGTTGAACTATGATCCCGACCGCAGAACAGTCATCTGGGTTCTGACCGTCAAACATTATCACTCGTGTGTTTTCAGTCTGCAGTCATTTCTGGAGACGGGGCGATGCCACATCCTGGTATCGTCGCAGACTTGTGGTCAGTAACTGTCACACATCTGCCTGAACTGTGTCGACCTCAGTGACGAGGGCTAAATGAAAGTTTTTTTTGTGTATCGGGATCGAAAATCTCTCCCACGGCTGTAATCTCCAAGTTCCCATGAATCCTGCTGCCGCTCGAACCTGCTTCTGTTTACTCTGATCTGCTTCGCTGAAGATACACGCAGGGAACTTGCTCTAACGTGTGAGCACAAAGATCAACAATGTGAGGCGTCGCTTCACATAGAAACAAAAAAAGAAAAAAGGAGCCACTGGCACTTTCTACAAAGGCAAGCGAGTGACAGATTTAGTGGGTGTGGAATAAAGCCCAGAGGCAGTGGAGCAGGGGAAATTGTTCCAGCAGGTCGAGATCAGCAGGGCAGGAGAGATAAAGCACATAGCAACAGCCCGGTGGACTCGCATTAGTCTCAGCTCACTTCCAGGCCATTTGAAAGGCCTGATCAAATACACGAGTACGACTGATCCAGATGGCGCCGCGGCCCGCAGCGGTGACGGCTGTTTGAAGACACTCGTCGTCGTTTCATTTACAACGGACGAGCTATTTCAGCACGTCGGAGATTCAGAGCCCAAATCTCCAACGGTACCAAGACGAGGGGTCAAATCCTCGATGTTGTGACCCCCGAAAAGAAACTGCAGCACATCCTTCTGCAGCGTTTCATGGAAATCTGCAGAGTTGTTTCTGTGTAAAGTTACGTACAAACACACAAACCCCCCCCCAAAAAGAGGTGTAATTGAAGCGTAATCATCTTGATCGCCCCCTGGTGATCGGCTGCTATGTCATTTTGAGGAGACGGGGCAAGGATCAAGATAAAAAAAGTAAAACTACACAATTAATAACTTATTTCAAAGATGGTTTTTTTGTCATTTCAGGTAGTTTTCATCAGACTGATGCGAGTTCAAGTGTTTGCTTGACTCCTGACAAAACATCAGATGAAACCATGAACATAATTTATTAGTTTCTGACTGAAAAAGTCAAAAAAACACAGAAGTTCCCAACACATCTTTATCATATTTAACATTTAGACATGTATGCTTATTCCACATGACCTCCTTTTAATAACTCAGCTTATAAGTAATCATTTTTCAATTTTCTATTGAATTCACTGAACCTCCTGACATATATATGTTTTTTATTATATAATCAAATACCCAGTTGTTGAAAGCTGGAACCGTTTATTAACCGTGGCAAAAATTTGGAATATATTTTGGCACTGGGAGGATTTGGATTCATTCTGGATTCTGTATTCACAGCCAGGAGAGAGAGAGAGAGAGAGAGAGAGAGAGAGAGAGAGAGAGAGAGAGAGAGAGAGAGAGAGAGAGAGAGAGAGAGAGAGAGAGAGAGAGAGAGAGAGAGAGAGAGAGAGAGAGAGAGAGAGAGAGAGAGAGAGAGAGAGAGAGACTAATATATGAACACATGGGTCGTGTGTGACGATTGTTTCAAGACACAAAAATGAGCCACACGGGGTAAAGTGGTTATGTTGGCGGTTAACTGTCAGTCCAGTTACCTTCTCCTGTGTCTCTGTGGTTTGCAGCCTCACTACGATCGATTCAGTCAAACACACACACACACACACACACACACACACACACACACACACACTGTACGAACATGCAAATACTTGCAGACACACACACACACACACACACCTCCCAGCCCTCGCAGCAGGCGACTGAGTCAGCCACTCTCTCTCTCTCTCTCTCTCTCTCTCTCTCTCTCTCTCTCTCTCTCTCTCTCTCTTCCCCCCCCCCCCCCCTCCCCCCCACACCTCTCCCGCCGTCGGTTTGTCAAACAGAGCAGCTCATTGGTGCAGAATCCCGGAGCCAGACGTTCACCTATACTGAGGAGAGTAGTGTTCCCTCCGCCAGCCTCAAATAGCCGCTCCGTGCCAACCCTTCATCAGACTCAGCAAAGCCCCAGTGTCTGTTCCCCCCCCCCCCCCCCCCCCACCCCCCCCTGCTGCTCCTCTGAGCTGGTTTTATGCTCAGGGAAAGCAACAAAAAAAAAAAATCCAGTGGACACCGCTGGGGAGATGAAAGTTTCTTTCAGGAATTAGGTGTCAGAGGGAATTCCACTACAAACTAAAACAAACAGGGACGCCGGTGTTGTGACGACAGCTGAGCGCGCCCGGTTTTGGCCGCCGCGGCTCTCGGACGCCGCTCGGGGCCGTAAAATGTGCTCAGTGTTGCTCCTGCACACATCTGCAAACCATCAGCTCGAGAAGCACAGACACACATCGGTCTGTTGGCTGCCGGAGCATCTCTGTGTGATTTCTTCATTAGATTTCAAAGCACTTGTGTGTGTGTGTGTGTGTGTGTGTGTGTGTGTGTGTGGGAGCTACTGCCGTAATTAAAAGGTAGATATAATATTTACCCCCCCCCTGGTCCGAATTGTCTTGTACTTTATAAACTTGAATATCAACTTGCAACTTTCCTGAAGGGACATGTTTGCTCTTCCACATGAAGCTAAGTTAGCGGTGAGACGTGTGTTATCTGATCTGAGACGGCGTCGGATTTCCTTTCACATGTGTTTTAATAGTCGCGCCCTTTTCCTTCGCTGACATGTCAATCAAAACTCTGCACAGAAACAAACGTGAACCAGCTCAGCCACCAAATCATTTTAATATCTTCACACTTTTTCCTCTTTCACCCATTAATCAGACTCTAACATACACATTTTTTTAATTTTACATTTTTCCACTGTTGCCCGTCACCACGGTAACAAACTCCCAGACCCGACGTGCCCTCCCGATGTTTGCAGGCAAAAAGCTTTTTTGGCCCACTTTGAAATACTTATATTACTCATCGGGCCTAATGAGCTCCCTGAGGCCCGGTGGAAGTGGTGGCACCAGCCTATAGCGTCTCCAGTGTACACAGTCCCCACACATAGGCCTCCAGGCCCCGCGCTCCCGGATAAACACCAGAGCCCAACGCAGGCGGCGTGGCATATCTGGAGGGATGACATATTACACATAGCTGGCGTTCCTTCCTGCGTAATGTAGAACTACCTGTCGACACTCCGAGTGTTGACTGTGTGAGCAGCTGCGGCGGCGGCGGCGGGCAGCTGCACTTCCACTTATTCTATCGGCACGTACACACACACAAACACAGAGTAAACACTGGAAACCTGGAGTTTACACGTTATCAGGTGGAGGAAAGTGAATTACTCCTCCTCAAATCCCCACATTTGTTACTTCTTCTAAATGCACGAGGAAGGTTTTTTTATTTCCCCCCAACCCCCCTCCCCCCCGCTCGTCGTGACTCTATTTTTAGAAACGTGACACTGTGAAAGTTTCCATTTCAACGCTCTTCCTCTTCTGTTGATGTGTGTGTGTGCACTCGTCACGATCTGAGCAACAGGAAGTAATCACTTGCACGCACTTGCAGAGCTCTACCTCTAGTGGTTAGGCAGCAGCAGTGCACGTGATGCTGTTTCCGTCTGCAGAAATGTGTGGAATCATGATTATCATCTTTTAGAATCGTGAAAGGTTTTTCAAAGGACAAACACTGGATATTAATCTTTCTGTTGTCTTTTTGCTTTGCAGTGAACGAGATCATAAGGAAGGATCTGACGGGCGTTCAGGCCAGAGGGCAGACATAGAGACACAGAGAGAGGCCAGAGTCCAGCAGCAGGAGATGACAACAACACATCCCCCCCCCCCCCCCCCCCCCGACACACACACACACACACACACACACACACACACACACACACACACACACACACACCAATTAGACCCTTTCTCCCTCGTGTCTTTACCCACAGACGTAGAAACCTCAGCTCTTGGGTGTTTCCAGCAGGTTTCCAAACCCTCTCAGTGACAAACACACGGCTGAATGGGCCTTATTCTGTTCGTCTCCTCTCCAGGTTCCACTTTGTTTCACGAAGGAAGATAAAAAAAATTAAAATTAATAAATCCCCCGACCAGCAGCAGCAGCCACTGTTCGCCTCTCACTCGTGAATGAAGCTCATGCAGCAGTTTCTCTGTATCGTACCAAAAAGATCCCCCCCCCCCCCAGATACGACATATCAAATATTTTTCTCGTGACCAAAAACATCTTTAATTCTTCTTTGCACAAAGTGTGTAATTTGTTTGTTTTTCTTCTTGTGTGTAACTTTGCAGTTTTTACATGAAGCTGATCATCTCAATCTTTAAGTGCAGTTTTCTGAAAGTGAACCGCGACGCTGCCTTAACCATATAAATCTGTTGTGACGCCCCCAATATGCACTGTTTTCAACGAGAGGGGCTCAATGCTATTACTTTGTTTTATATAATATTGAGTCATGTGAATAATGTACCATTTTATATTCCTAAAATATATATTGCATTATATTCAGGTGACATTTTCTAAACGATTTCTATGCTCCAGTTGTTTCGTGTTTAACATCATTTCACATCTGAAGTTTGTCTCCTGAAAGCTGAAGATTCAAAGGTGGTTTTCTTTCTCTTTCTTTTTAATAATCAACTTGTATTTGTCTATTTTATTCGTATTTGCTGATTGTCATAACATCTTAATATCCAAAGCTTATGCTGTGTGTGTGCTGTTGTGTAAATTGTGTGTCGCGTTGGATTTGCAGTCCACCTTGTAACGTCAGTGTCGTGGAAGTGGAAGTCATGTAAAGATTTTATTTTCTGTCGGCACCACAGCGACGCGCAGTCTGGATTCCCGATGTGCTTTGTTTATGAAGAGCAGCAGTTTGAAAAACATATTTTTGTAATATTTTGTTCTATTTCACTGAGTGAATTGGACCTTTTAAAAAGTGCCAAGTGCCCTTTATATGATTATAAAAGAAAACAAAAGTGATATGAAAAAGTACAAAATATAAGACTGAATCTCAATGTTTAATATTTAATATGGACCCTATTTGATAATAAGATTATATTTTGTAATATTAGCAAAGCTGATATTGATCTGTTGATGGTATTTCTCATTGAGCCAGTACAGCACAAGTGCATTTGACGTTTCTTGAATGTAATCTATATATTAAATAGTTTTTTTTTTTGTCCCCTTTTCTGTAAATATATGACACAAAGTGTGATTGTTAAAGTTTAAGTGGAATGTTATGCATCTTTTATCTGTTTATAATTCAGTTATCATATCTTTCATATGTTTCATTTCAATGTACAACTCTGTTTTTTGTCTGAAGGGAATTTGTGATCTACGTGACCCTAAACTTGTTAAAGTTTCCCCTATTTTTGTTCGTGCATTTGTTATTATAATTATTATTATAATTTTACAGTCCTTAAAGAAGTCTTTGGCAATGAAGGGTTTATTAAAAATGTCTTATTTTATTTTCCGTGTCGATAGCTTGTCCTGTATTTGTTTTCAATTTGAGTCTTACGCGACTTTGTGCCACCTTTTAAAAAGTCTGTCTCATGCTATTTTTGTATCCTTAAAAGTAGAAATAAATAATAACCACATATGACTGAATTGTCCTTGTTTTTAATTCATCAACTTCAGCAAATATGCTTTTTAAATTAATCAACAGCTGTAGAAAGAAGCTTCTGGTTCTGAACCAGTGGAGTTTGCATGTTCTCCCCGTGTCTCTGTGGGTTTTCTCCACCGTCCAAATTCAATTACCTGTAGCTGTAAGTGGTTGTTAGTCTCAGTGCGTCGACCCTGGTGACGACCTGGTGACCCCCCCCCACCCCCCCCCCTCAATGTCAGCTGCGACTGGCTCCAGCCGCCCCTGCAGCCCTCAGAGGATAAACAGTATAAATAATGAATGAATGGATTAATAAATGAATCGAATATTGAATTTCACCAACAACACGGGTTCTGTTGGTGCCATAGAAACAGGCCGAACGTGTCTCTTCTCTCTCCGGTGGCTCATGTGAGAGGAAAACTGAAATTTACTGGACTCACAGCAGACAGTGACTCATCAAACGCTTCCCCCCCCCCCACCCCCCTTCCCTCCGTCCCCAGCCAGGAAAAGAGACAGGCCTGAGAGACCCGACATGTTTGTTTATAATCAAAGCAGCATAGAAATATTCAGGACTTGAGGTGGAACCTGGTCCCGTCGAGCTGTTTACACGGGCACACGTGTCGGTGCACACGGTCTCCAGCGCCGATCCTCCCTCGGACAACAAATAACAACAAGGAACAGGGGCCTCGCATGCCCGCAGGCCGGAGTTGCCACGGCGACGGCTTGTTTTGGGCTCTGTGAATGAACCCTGTGTTCAGGAAGTCTCTAGTTATGACATCACCACGGGTGAAAACGCAGCACGTGGGCCCCTCTGCATGTCTCCGGCCCACTCGTACAGATATGCCACGATGACTCACGCGGCCTTTAGCGCCCGATGGTGTAATGAGTTCGGCCCGAAAACAGATTCACTGTGCGAAATGCAGCAAGAATGAAATACATGATGAGCTTGGCATTTCATTCAGCTCCCTGTTTTGTGCTTCCTCACAAAAACAGACTGAGCTCATCCTGACACACAAAGGCCATCGAGCGTGTGCAGAGTCCCTCAGTGCTGCTTGCACTCGGATTTAAAACCCCACACGTGGATCTGAATCAGAGACGTATGTTCATAACCACGTCTTTTGGTACCGGGCTTCACTTCTGACTCGATGGTAGAAGAGGTAAAAACATAAGGAACGGTGACAGGGTCAGACGCAGAGCAGCAGCATAATGGGCTGTTTGTGTGGAATAGAGATGACATTGTGCGTTTGCAGAAACTCGACATCGTTTTCTCGGAGACGTGAGTCAGTTTCCTCGATTTCCTGCGACTCAGGTGAACGAGACAAACCAGGAAATGAATGAAAAAAGTTTGGTCTTCACTTTGTGGAGATGGAAACTTCAAGGTTTTTTTTCACGCCATCTTGTCTTGACCTGTAAGAAGCAGAGATACGATGAGGTCAGACTTGTGGGCTGTGGCTCAGGAGGCAGAGCGGGTCGTCCACTAACCAGAAGGGTCGCCGGTTTAATGCCCATCCTTCTATCATACTACAACTGCTGCTTTCTTTAACTGCTCTTTACTACAGTAAATAATTACAAGTATTATGAGCACTCTCAATCCATTTTTGCACTACTCTCCTTGTGCCTCATGAATACATACTTTGTCATACTGTGTACTATGTTTTGAGTATGTTTAGTATGTTGTGTACTTGTACATGTTCTGTCTACTTATATATTTACTCCGGGGATCTGAGAGAAACTTCATTTCAATCCTGTCTGTGTCTTGTACAAATGGCAGAATTGACAATAAGCACAATATAAATACAGAGCATTTACTTTTTAATAATCCTCAAGGAAATTCTTGCTCCAAGTTTACAGCATCAAACAATATAATATGATATAATAGAATACATTGATTGACACAACAGAGTATTAAGTTTAAAAGAGTAAACAGAGGAATGAAGAACCTCGTAGAAATAACAATAGAAATGAGAGTAGAATAAACAAGTTACATGAGACAGTGAAACCAATATCAAACAGAAGTGACAGTGAAGATCAAAGGAGTAAGATGAGATATCGTACATGATCTTGAATGTTGCACTTGAGGAATCACCTCAGAGGAGAATGCACGATCACCCAGTACAACCAGTACAACCAGTTTGTCACTTTTCACTGCTGGTGGTTCATTCCCTGTGTTACAGTGACAACTAGTGCGAGCGAGAGGAAACGTGAGACTCTCCGCTCGTGTCCTGCAGAGGGAGACAAGAACATGTGGGAGGGATTCACTCGAGAGACAAGTACTGAGGGAAGCGTGAGACACAAGTGCTCCCTCTGCAGAGCGAGCACTTCAGCACAGGCTCCTTCATTTCCAGTCACTTCACAACTGCTTCAGCTTCTCGCTGACAGAAACACAGCTGCCTGCTTTATTCCAGCATTTCAATAAACATCACTAAAACCATCTCCTCGGCTGCAGAGTGACATTCCAATGGGAGTCGGCGCAGAGTGAGTCTGGAAGAAGCAGAGACGCTGAGTGATAAATTTAAAAAGTCAGATTGTCTCCGTCTCACAGGAACAGTTTGTTTAGGATCAGGAAGAAGCATGAAAATAATTTGAAGGAGCAAAACTGTCGAGGCTCTTATTTAGATCGGAATTCAAGTTGTATGAGTTTTATTTTGAATATTTTTTCTTTTTAAACTTGTGAGTCTCACACTTGTTTTACTTCCTGTCTTTGTCCTGTTTCCCTCCTCTGTGATTGCCCCCCCCCACCCCACGCCCTGATGTGTTTCACCTGAGTTCCGTCCTCCTGACCTCCCTTGGGTTAGTTCAGTTCCTGTTCTGATACGATTCTTTATTCCTCCAAACCGACTGTAAACTTGGCTTTTCTGCTCCTGTTTGTCAGACTTCTGCATTTCAGATCTTGTGATCAACGTCATGTGAACACATTTCACAGCACTACAGAGGAATGGAGCTTCCTCCAGGCTGCATGTGAACTGATGTTCAAAACAGAAAACCAGCTCCAGGTAGGATCAGTGAGGACGCTCCAATAAAACACTCATAAAGGAAACATTCATTTGTCCACAGAATAAAAAGGATATTAACTTAACTAATATAAAGTAAAGGGACATTATTTACAATATTGTCTCCACATATTGATACACACAGTTTCTCAGTTTACTCCACATAACTTTGTTCTGTGTATTTTGAAAAGCAGAATGAATTGTGGCTCAAGTGTCGGACGAATTCCTCCAACCATTTTATTCTGGTGAGTTCCTGCATTTATCCTTTCTCTTCTGCTGCAGAACACAAACAGGAAGATAAACAAGGCAGTTTATGTTCTATGACCTTTTTAATCTCTTTTAATTCTACGTTTATTGCTTTGAGTTCCTTGAAAAGTGCAATGAAAATTAAAAACCTTTACGTTATCATCCATATTGATCAATATAACTTTAGCTCTATGAATAAAAAAGTCTTTACTCAGCAACACGAGGAGCTTCATCATCAACTCCCTGTCACAATAAAGGCCTCAGTTCTCGTGCAACATGTAAACAAACCCAGGTTCCTCAGTATGTTCCTCAGTGTGAGGAACAAACACAGGTTCCTCAGTATGTTCCTCAGTGTGAGGAACAAACCCAGGTTCCTCAGTATGTTCCTCAGTGTGAGGAGCCAAACCCAGGTTCCTCAGTATGTTCCTCAGTGTGAGGAACAAACACAGGTTCCTCAGTATGTTCCTCAGTGTGAGGAACAAACCCAGGTTCCTCAGTATGTTCCTCAGTGTGAGGAACAAACCCAGGTTCCTCAGTATGTTCCTCAGTTGTGAGGAGCCAAACAAACCGTCCAAGCTGTTCGACAGGTTTATGATAATCTGTCATCAGCAGCCGGCAAAGCGCTGCTCTGGCTCGGAGGTGAACGGTGACATCAGCTCTGAAGAGGCCCCGACGCTCATTAAATCAGAGGAAGCATCAGGCTCCAGTGGTAAATACAGCTGCCGCCCACCACCAGCACCACCAGCACCACCAGCAGCAGCACCACCAGCAGCATATGGCTCCATGGTGCGTCTCTGTAGAGTTTCCTCCAGTGTCAGAGTTCCTGTGTTGTTACGTAAAGCTTCCCTCTCGCTGCCAGGGGAGAACATTCATGGAGAATCTCTGAATGTATATATGAGCAAACAGACGGGACCTGTTTGTGCAGAGGTCAATATCTGAATCCGTGAAGTTGCTGCACCGGCGGATTTGTTTGCATTTAGATTACGGCTTCCATGTTGTTTTATTACAGCGACGATAAAAACCCTCAGGTTCAAGCGGCTTCATAAATCCACCTTCCCAGGATTTGATTTAATTTCCTTCTTCTCTTTGCTGAGCAGAGTTCCTCCTCCCGCTGTAATTTCCTGTGTTTCCCCACAACGACTCCCTGCAGCCGTCGGTGGGTGTGATGCTTTCAATCAGAGGTGGGCGTGAGCGTGGGAGCAGGCGGGGAGGTGTCTGAACTCTGTGCCGTGCACTGTGTGTGTGTGTGTGTGATGACTGATCCCCTTGTGCTGTCCTGGAGATGCAAGCGCGTTTGTTGGAGAAGTGATGGATTTCAGTTCGACTGTTTAATATCACGGGAGAAGAACGAGGCTGCGGCGGCTCCTGCTCTTTGTGTTCGGTTCAACAACAACAACAACAACAACAACGACAACAACGATGGAGGATTGACTCAGTTTCATTTATGACTAAAAAAACAAATAACGACACAGAGTTTATAAACCAAACATATATTAAGATCTGTGATAAACTGCACATCAGGAGTTCATTTTGTAAAAGATCAGGCTGCGGTTTCCTCAACTGACGATCCTGTGACTTTACTATGTCTTTGCTCAATATGAGGATTTGAATATAACACTAATATAATAATGAGAATAACTAGAGTGTCACTCAGAGCTCAAACCTGCGTCCGGCAGTCGTCTTATGGAGCCACGGTCAAATCCACTATAGATCTTATTCTTATTCACTGGCTCATAAATATCAGTCCCTGAAACTTGCTGGATTTCTTTTTGTTGCAGTACGTTGTGATGGATTTCTGTTTTAATGTTTAATATCACAGTAGAAGAACGAGGCGGCAGAGACTCCTGCTCTTTGTGTTTGTCACAAAACAACAATGGGCATTTAAATGGATTTCTTGGGTGAATACGAAATATCAAATATGATTGTTCCTGTAAAAAAGACTTAATGACGAGTTCATGAAAATCTGATTTAGATCAGAGGCAGATTTGTTTTAAAGTCTAAAGTGAAAGTCAATTATCTGTAATATGATCTATTGTATTCCAGTGGTTGTGTGTCAGTGTGTTAATTGTGTTTATTTACTAATCTCAAATGGTTTCTGGACATCAGAGAATTAGCAGCGATTTACTGGTGTGAGGTCGTTTGCTGCGTTGACGTGTGTTTATCGTCCGTAATCGCTGACACGGGCGGTTTTCCGTGTGGTATCATGAAGCGCTGCCAGTAAGACACGTGGAACTTCTCACATTTCATGTGCACTCAGCTGCCGGGGCGTCTCGGAGGAGAATCAAAGTGCCATCGGTGGTTTCGTCTCACAAAATAAAACCATTTACCAGCTACTTTGTTCCATCCTGCAGACCGGCGGCGGTGCTTCTCTCTGCCTCGTGCACACACTCACCACACAGCGTCAACACACACTCACAGACACACACACACACTGACCACACACACACCATACACACACACACACACACACACACACACACTCACCACAAACAGTCATATTTCAAATATAAAAAGATGACTGCATATGAGCTGCAGACAGTTTGTCACTTATTTTCCACCTAATAAAAACGTGTATAACAAGATGAAGTCTGTGATTTTTAAAGGAGACACATTCTGCTCGTGTTCAGGTTGAACATTTTATTTAGTGTTAACACTGGAAAAGGTTTAAATGCTCGAATGTTGAGAAAACACCTCATCGCTGCTGCAGCTCCTCTCTTCAGCCTCTGTCTCAAACACTGGGTTTTAGGCTCCGGTCTCTGTGAGGCCCTCGTCCTGATGGAGCCAACATCGTTCTGATTGGAAACATTCGCTCAACCTGATCTTAAGAATCATGTTCAAAGAAAAACATAATCGTACTTTGTGAGGCACCTTGACCTTTGACCTTTGGCTTCCAAAAAATCAAATCAGTTAATTCTTGAGTCCAAGAATCTCCTCGTTCGATTCGCCCTCTTCACTCTGAACGCTGACGGGTTTTCAGGTTGCGTCAAACAGAAAATAATCTGGTAGAATATAAAACCCAAATCCTTCAGACCTTTGTAATCCCCAGTTGAACAGTTGGTCGAATAACATATTAAAATTATCAATTTATCAGTAAAATAATTCACTGAATGAGTCAGATGCTGTGTAGTGAACAAACTTGGCCGATAGAAAGACGTTTACATTTATTATAACAAAAGAAATCGACCGACGACACCAAACTGTTTGCAGCTTAATTTGTAAACAAATAAGTTTAAAATAAGAATCAATATGGGCTGTAGTTTCATTTGAAGACACTTTGCTGTGTGTTATAGTCAAGAAATAAAAACTATTTGGGCTTAAACTGAGAACTGATGACTTTATAGTGGTGGAAACTTTCAGTGTTTCCTTCTGTGTCATATTTAAAACTTCTCTCACTATGAATCCTTTTTCCTGAACGTCCATATTGTCTTTGAGAAAAAGGCTGAAAAACAAAGTCCATCTGCCGAGTTGTGACCGGACACCAGAAGCCTCCTGTTCCTTCGTCTCACTCGAACGTCGAGTCCAGAACCGGATTCACCTCCAGCAGAGTCTGAGTCGTGTGAGCGACCTTGGACAAGAGGAACTTTTTCACAGTCTAATGACAGAGAAGAGTTTGGAAAGAGCACAAGTAGCTTCTGGGTCACTTCTAATGATCAGATCTCAGGAACAAACTCATTTAGAATTTAATTTAACGACTTTATAATGATTAATGATCACAGCTAGTTTTCTGCAGCACCATGAAACGGCAGTTTTTTCTGCCTCTGTCTTTGTTTGTTGGTAAATCTGTTTATTTATTGTTGGAACTCGCAGCATTCACTGTATATTTTGGACATTTTCACTTTCCCAGGGGGATAATTCATGGATCAGACACATTCAGGCAGAATCAAGGCCTGAAACACAGACTCATATCATGAATATGGGCAATTTGGTGCAGATCCAGACACAAATCAGTATCTGGTGGATTTAAATTAGTTTTTTACAGGGCGGGTTGGTGTTTTTCTTTTTGGTTCGTGTGCAATAACACATTTTGGTGCGGATCCAAATCAAGTAGAAGAGTTTTTATCACCTCCGTTATTATCATGTGTTAGTAATATTTTCTGTCAGGTGCTAGTTCCTGTGCATCCACAAAGAAAACAGGCAGAATCCAAACAGAGAAAATTGAGTTATTTGGCATAAACATGTTTATTTCACCTGTAATTCAACTTTTTTAATCACTGTGTGTTTCTGTGAAGCTTAATCGCAAAAACAAAAAGGCTCCAACATGACGCTGAAAACCAGAGGAAACTGGGACGTGGCTTCACTGAGGTGATGAACTCCGACTAATTGGGAATTAAATGAATCTAAGCCCCTCAACAAACGAGTCATATTCTGCCTAAAGGGAATATTTCACCCTCACCACTGAATTCTGTCTAAT
The DNA here is from genome assembly GCF_009819705.1 of Hippoglossus hippoglossus. NCBI lineage: Eukaryota > Metazoa > Chordata > Actinopteri > Pleuronectiformes > Pleuronectidae > Hippoglossus > Hippoglossus hippoglossus. The sequence continues at coordinate 25,585,292 of NC_047157.1, forward strand.
TAGAAATATCAGTTCTGAGGTTGTAGAATATTTGCATTATAAAGGATCCAGATTAGCATTTGGTCTGTAAGGTTTCACTGAAACGACCTGGATGCACTGATTGAACATTAAATCCCCATTTTAACAGTAAATTAAATTCGCTAGTGAATTCCCCTATTGTCCTGTATATGGAAAAAGTAATGATCCCCCCCCCCCCTTTGTCATACATGGATATATCTCTATACGTCTTCATATCACATGTCTCTAACATACACTCTCTCCAACTCGTCTTTCAACTCCGTCACATAGCAACAATGTGGTAGCCACGGCAACTGAATTAAACTTAAAATAAAGGATATTTATATCTCGTCGTCTGGGAGAGAATTTCTCCAAATAGGACGAGCGCAAAAAAGCTAATTCCTCGTGTTTGTCTTTTGCACGGATCTGCCTCAGAGCGCCTGAGTTTCATGAGAAGAGGTCGTGATAAGAATCCAACGAGGAGGAGACCAATCGGTGGAAGCAGCAGTCGACTAAGTGACGGCAACCACGAGGTCCAGCTGTTCAGCATCTGTCCCGCCGCTCTCACCCTCGTCCTCGGTTCATCAGTCGTCATGGACAACGACGTTCAAATTACCGTCAGCTCAGCGTGTAAACCTGTAATAACAGTCATTTGACTTGATGTGCCGAACTCGTTAGCTGACACATCCGGCAGTTGCACGTTTATTTATATATTTACACATCCTGCGACATTATCGTTCATTCCGACATTGTTCTGAAATGAATGTTTGAGGTCAGAATTCAGTTCTTTGAGGTTTACTGATGTCTCCAAACTCCAGAGGGAAATATATCTGTTGAATCGGTTCCTTCAGCCTCGGCCAAGGCCTTTTCTCCATGTTCTCCATTGTTTCTGAGTAATCCTGCTGACGGACACACAGACAGACAATGTCTCTCAGTGGAGTTCATCCTCTGCCAGGGTCCAACTGTCCCCTTATTAAAGTACTTTTCAATCTGCTGGACACAGATTCACACTCAGATATCTGGTCTCCTACATGTGCCTGGTTTTTTTAATGAAGATCCAAGAATTTCACACAGAGTAAAATCAGCCGAGTGGATAAATAACATTCAGAGACGATAAACTGACGAAGCAGATGTAATAAGTGGTGAGTGTGAATGTAATGACGACTCTCTCCCTCTTGTGGAAATGTGGTCGGTGGTGGTGTAGCTGATAATTTCCTCCAGACGGCCTTGGCCTCCAGGGGCCAGTAGAGTTTGGGCTGGACGGACAAACAATGAGCTGACTTCATGTGATAATTATCTGCCGCCTCATCCCAGCGAGCCAACGATCCATTTACACGTCATCGTTTAATCATCATCGTTTAATGAATCGCTGCAGAAAGTATAGATTCCGGCAGCTTCTCGTCTTGATGCTCAGAACCCGAAGGTTCATTACTGAAAATGAATCTGACCGTCGACCGCCTGCGATCATTCCCTCACGCAGGCACATTAATCTGAATAAATGAAGTTCCCTGAACCCCGGCTCTGATCCTCGGGATTCAGGATACAGCTGTTTTCTGTCCAATCAGCTCCGTGATTATCTCCACTTTGCATCCTGGGTGTGAAGTGATTAGTCGTTTGGAATGAAGGTCGGCGGGGCTCGGAGTCCTGGAGGCCGCCGCTCCAATCCACGACCTGCGTGGATCAGGCACATAAAGAGCAGCATTTGCATGATTACTTCCAAAATAAAGTCTCATAATTATGTCATTCAGACGCTGCAGCTCTTATTATGTTGCTCTAATAGAGACGGAGAAGTACAACTGGAGCTTCGTATGAACTCTAAGTGTTTTTACTGACTCTCACCCATCAGGCCATTTTCAAGAGGATGTTTAAAGTTTGTGTTTCTAACTTTCCCCCAGCGATCACATGACGTCACGTGCACGGGGATCAGTCCTGCCGAAGCTCAACACCATGAAAACCCTGAGAGCTGCACAGCTGGAATCCTCACTTTCCTGCGTGAGGCAGATTCTTAACTGGAGTTTCTTATTAGTGTCCGACCCGTTCTTCCAGTTCGAGTGAAGGTTGAAAGCGGAGTCTAACTGTTTGACCTTTTAAAAAGACAGAAGTTCTGACATTTCAAATGCAGAAACAATTAACATGAATAATCTAATTAGCTCTGTCGGCTCCTGCAGGGATCAGCTGACGTTATTAGTTCAACCTGAGCTTCTCCTGCACTGACGAGTCAAACTCTACATGAGGAAACATGTGGAGACGTGCTGAGCTCAAGAAACAGAGAAAATGTGATTTAATTTATCTGTAAAATTAACTTTCTGTTGTTTTCCAGGTTCCCTCATAATAAAAGAACAACTTGATAATGAATCCAAGTTTCTAATTGTTCCAGACTTCTGATATTTCCATTTAAAGTGTAAAAGAAGAATCACGATATCTCATCATTTGTTTGTTTATCCTCCAACTCCAGACGCCATCATTTCCTCGTGATGGAACCTGGATGTAACTGGATGAAGCTGATCTCCAGCCTCCTTTGAGCTTTAATAGCTGCAGAGGGAGTTTCTGCTGGAGTCGAGCAGGTCAGACCCAAACACACGGTCTGCAGGGAGGAAGCCGTGCAGGAGGAAAATAACACGTTTGGTCCATGGCAACAACACAACTAATAACACAGTGATGAACACAGAAATCATTATTCTGCTGCAGCGGCACCGGCTTTACAAAACCTGAACACTGGGCCAAGACCCTGCGCTATTTCTGGAATCAAGTCATGTGAACTCCTGACATATGAGTGTGTGATACTGCAGCTCCACAGACCGAGGATATGATTATACCATGACTGCTGTGCACTTTGTTTAATGTCAGGCAGGGATTCGTATTTTACATTCTCTCTTCAACCGCTGCAGATCTCAGGGGGAACATCCTCGCATGTCGGCAAATGGTTTTTAGATTGTTATCTTAAACAAACAATATAAAATACATGATGCAAAAAGATATTAGAAGGTAATAGAAGAGTCATTCAAATGTTCTTTAAAATTGTATTTCTCTTCTCCTGGTGGTGAACACACTGTCTTATTATAGAATTATAGTCTATAGTTCAACATGTATTGCCATGAACAATAAGAGAAGAAATTAATATGATATAAATGAGTCTGTTTGGTGCTAAGACCGTTTTTCGATGTTGAAGCGGGTGAGACCATGTGTTGTATCCCACCCCCACCCCCCTACATAGGATTTGGGATATTCCAAATTAAATTATGGAATATTTTCCAAATTAAAATCAAACAACTGGATTTTAGAAACCTGAAATGTGGTTTTTCCAAGTAAGAATTCATCTATATAATTGTGGATTTCTGAATATCTGAAATGTTCCTAATATGATGAATTTCTAGTGATTAAATATTAAAACCTGTTTTCACGCTACAATGTGATTAATCTCACTTCCCATGAAGATGCTCAGGTTTCACTCTGATCTCTATTTTAAAGACTGTGAGTGTCGCTGGATGTTAAATCTGGACTGAAATAATACGACTAATACATTTCAGATGTTTTAAATCAAAGGTGTAAAGTCTGGAGACGTGGATCTGTGCTTTTCCAACGTGACACACAACTTTACCGCTGATCGAGCTCCTTTTAGAAAAACCCACACTCGAACCAGACGGATGGTGGCAGCTCTCCATCGACCTCTTCATCCAGTGGGATGTAGCTGCTTTTAGGCCTCGTGTTGAGCCCACCACGCACTCACCTCCGTCCCTGTAATGCTGCTTAATAACCCGTTATTTCAAAGAGAGGATGTGCAAAATGAGCTCGTAGTTCAGAATCTCTCCAAACGCGACAGATGGTCCGACACACCGGCCAGAAAAAGGCTTTTGGAATAGATCCCGGCTCTAATTCTGGAAAAATGCAGTTTTCAGAGCATCCAGGTGGACGACTTAACATTTAGTGAGTAGGTGAGAGTGACATCATTCCTGTTGAAACGTTTTAATGACGCAGGAAACATTCATCAGTAAATTATGATTATAAACACGTTATCCTCTCAGAAATCAGACGATCCACAACCCACTCGTCCTCTCGTACGATCACACACCTTCGTAATCAATAACCAGCTGAAGCATTCAGTGTTGTGTGTATTCAGTGTTTCTCACGTGTGAATAACGTGATCGGCGCGTTGTTTGAAAAACACGCCGCGACCTGGCGTCGGTCGGAAATAGGCTGAGGTCACAGACGCCTCCCACACATTTGCACACTGTCACACATTGAGTTCTTCTGCTCTGTGGCAGCAGCAGCAGGTCCCCCCCCCCCCCTCTCTCTCCTGTATCCTGTTTGATTCCACCACAAACAGAGTTTATCTTTATCATACAAGTTACGATATTGACACTCGCCACGGTGGGTTTCTGGAGGCTGGCGCTGAGATTATCACTGATCCTGATCACAGCTGCTCCTCTCTGGCACCTGAACCTCAGAACCTCATCTTGGTTCGGACTCTGGAAACCGTGCATCAGTTTCTTATCTGTAATCCAGATATTTGCGTTGCTTCATCCCCGGCTTTATAATGTGGGACAGAGAAATGTGCCGTGTCTGGTGATCGTCAGGGGTTAAACCCTTCAGATCTATGACCTATACTGCATCCAACCACCAGGCGGTGATCAAAGTGATATGGCTTCACTTGGGGGGGGGGGGCTTTAATGTCGTTCATATTTATAGTCTGTGGTATCAACACGTTTAGTTTAATGAATCAATCTCAGCAGCAGATTTTCTGTTTACTTTTAATATCTTGGGTGAACTTTGCAGACAGAACTTTTCATTTCACTGCCGTAATCCTTTAAAGTCTTTTGACTGTGTTTTTATTGGATCTATTACCGCTGATATAATTCTAACTTTTCCCCCAACACGTGTGGAAATAACACATCATGACCAAACAGCCACTGTGATACTGGTCGTATGTACTCACTGCTGCAGGTGGCACATCCCCTTGCTGCTGCTGCTGCTGCTGCTGTATCGACCTCCGTCCTGCTCCTGGCAGAGTTACGTTCTTTTCCTGCCACAACATGTCGGCTAATGAGAAAATTAGCTGATCAATCTCCTCTGTGCCGCCAACTCACTCCTTCAATCTCTGAACTCCTCGGTCTGGACGCGGCCCGTCGAGCCTCGTCGTGACAACACACTGGGAGAATTCCTAGAGCACGTTGCTGTCTGATGAAAACTTTAGCTTCATTAACTTCGAGGGTTTTGTCACGGTTCTGCTGCGGATGACATTTTTCTAATTCATTTCATCGACGGAGCAGGAGCGGCAGATAACAAGGAAATGTGTTTCTGTGACTCCGGCTTGTTTGTGTGGAAATAAGGAACGTTTTTAATTTAACGCCTCCGACACCTCGTCATCCTCATCTTCCTCATTCTGCAGGTGTGTTTGACTCCACTTTTATATTATTATAATATATGATATAATATAACTGTTATATGCACTAATGACACAGCGTCAGTAGCATTGCTCTGATTATTAATTGGCGCTGCTACGTTTACTGCTGTCATCATCAATTATATTATCACATTCAGATAATAACGATAACTCGATGGTGTTTAAATACAAATCAGTCTCTCTCTCCTTCCATTTCTCTTTTTCAACCAATCGAGGTCCTCGCTCATTGTTTGTTGTCTCTCGGAGAATTTGTGAGGTCACGACCTTATACTATGTGAATAATGAGATCATGTATAAAATCTGAAATGAACAGAAAACTGGACGGCTCCAGTTACTCTCTGGCATCTTGTGAGTTTCTCTTATCTTATAAGCTCGTGTACTTGTGGTTTGGAATCCGTCACCTCGACCAGGAGAGAACAAGTGATCTCCTCCGGTTCTCTGCAGACCTTCTTCACCTCTGAGAGATTCTTTTCAACTCCGTCACTGTTGTTTGCCCCAAGTCTCATTTTCTCAGAATGAGGGACGTGAAATAAGAAATCTGAGACAAAAAGAAAGTAAAGATGAATAAACAGTAGAAAGATATCCGACACTGTTTATGCACCAGTGTGGAAATATGTAATATCTACATAAATAAACAATGAAAAGTCAATATCTAGTTTGCGAAGTTAAAATGAGGAAGAGACGGCAAATAAACCTCCAGTAAATGACCTGAAAGAATCCAAACAACCTAAACTCTATTTCTGTATGGAAAATAAAATGTAAAAACAAAACAAAGATAGATAGATTTCGAAAAGATTGTGTTACAGCAGCATAAGATATTGCACATTGACTGCAAAGGTAAAGTTAGGAATCAGATAAAGATCAATAATCAATATTAATCAAGCCTTGTGGCAAATCACACGTACAAATCATGTGATCCGGAAAATAAAATCAATGAAGACTTGACATGTTTGTACAGACGATGTGAAGATGATGAAGTGAATTGTGAATTCTTGAAGTGTAACCTTGAAAAGCCGGAGGGAGTTTCCCGGCTGTGAGGAAAACAGAAGCTCGACTGACATTTAAAAAAAGGAAAACGTCTCTTTTTATCATCTGTGGAGTTTCACAGATAAAAGGTGTCTTTGAAATCTGTGTTTTTATGCTTAAGACCCGTGAGGATCTGAGAACCTTGAGAGAAGGTTGAACATTTGGCCTTTTTTCAACAGTCAGAGAGTAAAACGGCTTAAATTCACCGTTAATACACGAGCTGGAGTTTGAGTCTGCATCAGAAACAGGTTTAATCCGTGTTAATAATTAACAATCAACAGTCAGCAGGTGAACACATGTTGGTACAATCACTGCTGCTGAAAAACCTTTTAGCAAACAGTCATAAAACATCCAGCTCTTAAATTTCAGCTCTTGAATCTGAATGCTGCTGTGATTTACGTATATTGTTACTGATTTGATTTCTGAATATAATTATAGATCCATTGTTTGTGCAATAGTCCGTGAAAAATGAGTCAGAATGAGCAAATATTAGGAGTAATGAACATAAACAAGCTGTTTTTCATGTTGGTTCAAACAGAAGAAGAAAACCTCAACAAGTATGACATTCATGGCCCTCAGAGGATGTATCCTGTTGAATTTGATGATCATCCGATTTTTCTTTTTCTTTTACTGCCTGTCAATAAAGACGAAATGTCCCAAAAATATTATATTATATTATAATATATAATAATAATCTATTATTCTGACATATTGAAGGTCCAGAGAAAATATGACTGAAGCTGTGGATGTCCGTCAACTAATCTTCATCCCTCTCGGCTGTTCTTTGTGTTAAGTGTGAAAACCATAATACTTATATACTGTACATGTCTAACATTATCATCTTATGTCGTATCTGTCAATGTAGAACTCAAACTTCCAGACAGGGTCATTAGAGTAGAGTAGAGAAGAGTATTTTATTTTGTAACCACATTTATTGAAAGTAAATGATTGTTTATTCTTATTCTAACTCTTCTGTGTCCCAGTTGAACACCAGCTCTGCTCTGTAGCAGCTCTCACAGGAATTATCAGCTTTTTTATATCTGTTTTTTTTTTTTAAAGCTCAGAGCTCAGCCAGGGAATAATAACAGTATTTTTTAAAACCCACTTATCACACGCAGGTGAATGGGAAAGAAAATTGGACTCATGATGTCTGAGACCTGCACTGAGGAGAAAATGACAGAGAGGGAGTCGTTTCCTTTTCTAATGGAAACACTGTGTTTGGAGAAACAAATGATCAGAGGAGGAGACGACGGCAGCGTTTGTGATAAAGATTCTCTGTCGGCGCCGAAGCCTTCCTCCTCCTCCTCCTCCTCCTCCTCCTCCTCCTCCTCATCATCATACCTCATGGTAGCATTTCCCACCACTTGTCTAAAATTGGACACCCTGGTGAGATTGCCCCCCCCCCCTCCGCCAGGCAACCCACCAGACAAATATAAACCTTCTTTCTGTGACTCCACACAATCACAGTGATTATTCTCATTTAAAGGTTGTGGTGGTGGTGGTGGTGGTGGTGGTTTGACGAAGGGGGGGGCACGGCTTTCTAGATGGTGGTTGCCATGGATTTCTCTCAAAAGCTTTTGGTTTAATGGCACATCCCACTTCTGATGTCAGTGCTCGAGCCAGGGGGGAGGAAGGAGTTGAGATGGAGAGGGAGAGAGAGAGAGAGAGAGAGAGAGACGAGGGCAAAGGGAAGGGAAGGAGGGAGCTAGGGAGGGAGGGCGAGGGAGGGGAGGGGAGGCAGCCTGTTGCTCATCATCAAATAACCTCCGTACTCCACGAGCCTGGTGCTGGTGCACAGAGGCAGCAGAGTTAAACCAGGCGGCAGCACAAGCATTTCATATTTTTCTTGCCCATGTGCGTCTCAGCGCCTTCAGCGAACCACCAGCTGCAGAGGAAGTGACTCGGGAGCGCAGTGAGTATTCAGAATTTGTTCTTTTATCAATAATCATGCACCCAAACTTGAGTTGGAGTGAGACACCCTCCAGTTGTAAGTCACACTTTGAGAGTTTGACCGATTTCCCTGCAGGAGGTTTGTCAGATTTACTCTGTGTTTCAGTAGATCTCAGCACGACGATGTAGAAAAAGAATCAGATCTGTGAAAATATGCCGTGTAGTATTTTTATTTAAGCCTCGGGTGCATCAGGGAGGTCGGTTCCAACCAGATTGAGTTGATTTAATATCGACCACCTCCTCAACATGTCCTGCACAGATGCCGGTGTTTTGCATACTGGAGACCCTGCGTGCACACCATGGTAACCACGCTGCAGCCACGGTACAGTGTGTTATGGTCTGTCAACATTTACCCAGATCTCTGCAGAGACAAGGTCCAGTGTTGCAGAGACAAGTTTCTCTGTCGTGCTCTGCAGGCAGCGATATATAAACACAGCACACACGTTGGCTTCAAGGATCAACAACCACCTCTCGAATTCTAATTTTAAAATGCAAATCGCGGTCGGAGAAACTTTCTGAATCCGAGAGCCACTTATAGAAGTCCTCGAATGGTGAATCATGGCCGATGTTGTGTTTTTCGGTGAATGCGTAAGAGCTGATTTACCAAACAGCACGTGGCCTCGCTCTGAAGGTGATGCTAGATTATGGCCCGTGATGTGATTGCCCACGATACGAGTTTGGATCGGTGATATGTGATAATGTGATACATCATCCTCTCTCCCTCCTCCAGGTAATCGTGACTGTAATGAGATGAACTAATGACTTTTTCCCTGTCCGATTCTCCTCTGCAAAGAAGTAATTATAATCTGCCATCCCCCCCATGAGTCTATATGTGTAAGGTAGATATCCTGAAGTGTCATTAAAGCAGATCGAAGAGTCGCAGTCTCGTCATCTCCGGCGAGGGCTCAGACTCGACACAAGCCGAGTGACGGATGTGCTCTGAAAGTGGAAGTGGGATAAAGTTCTTGTTTTGTAAAGACCGTGGAGGCTGGAATCTTTTGTCCACGCTTGAATGAGATTGTGCCTCTTGCTGCTCAACTGAGCTTTTACCACCACACGCTGTGCAAAAGCAATTTCAGGACACACCAAATTCCTGTGGTCACCTTTGTGTTGTGTGTGTGAGGCTCGGTCTGTTGTAGCCAGTGACAGGAAAGCTGTAATTCTCTGCACTCAACCACCAAACAATTTAAGCGCCGACCATCAAGCGATCTTGTTTCCTTCGTCTTCGTGGAACCTCGCTTCACATCCATCAGACAAAAAGAGCCCTGAGTGGTTGTTTGTCTGCTGAATTCATTCCATCTCATCAGCTCAAGCACTTGTCCACTCACAGAACATTGAATAGTGTTAAAAGTGTTTTTTTTCTTGAATCGATCATTGCTCGTACTTCCTGTCACCTCAGCCCACAGGGACCGGCACTGGGTGCTGGTGCAGAGAGGCTTTGAAACACCGGAGTGACGGACAGTCACAGGTCTTCACTGGCATGAGGTCAGAGCTGCAGGCGCACTTTCATCAGCTGCCTGTAAAAAGAAGTTGTTTACGTAGCCGAGGGCGACACGGTGCTGGAACGGCTGCAGCTCTGCAGGAAGAGGCCTTTGAAAGATGAAGAGTGAATATTTGGTTAACGCACAGATGCAACGCAGACAACTTACTGCCAGGCAATCTTTACATAATCCAGTTAGTCGAGTGTACAATCATCCACTCACAGAAACGCCTGCGAGGGAAACTGAACCAGTTTGTACAGGTGTGAAGTTGATGGGAAGCTGTGGGTTTAGTAAATATTGTTTGTCACAGTTTGTTTGGGGGCCGAGCGGACGAGGAGAGCGGAGGCATAATGTGGAGCAGTGAGGCAGAAACGTGGATATTAGGTGGGTTGGCTCAGACCCCGGCCTGTCGGGGGGGTTAGGAGGACGGGGGGGTTAGGAGGACGGGGGGGTTAGGAGGACGGGGGTTTAGGAGGACGGACAGACAGGGGGACGAGCTGGGAGATAAACTGCAGACAGAAAATGACGGAGGTGTGATGCTCTTCGTTCGGGAGACATTTAACTCAAAAGAGCAAGACGGGGATAAATATATTTAAATGGCATTTTTAAAAGGTTAGATTCTCTCTAACATTTAGAATATGACAATGGGGTTATCTCAGTAAAGAAGAGTCGTTGGGTTGGATGTGAGGTTTTGAAATCAAATGGTCAAGAAGAGATAGACGATAAACAGCCATTACTGCAAATGAAGCTCAACATTGAAGTGTGTTACGTGCAGCACAGTGTAGTTCTCTGCACCTCGGGAACAGACTGCAGCACATTGTCAGAGTTAGGGAGACGACCACATGCCCTGCAGGTACAGTACGGCTGCGTCCAGGGTTTTTTCCACATGCATTCACGCCGCCCACGTCCCAACAAAGAAGAAACTGTTTTGTTTACAACTGCTCCTGCTGGGAGTACTGTAAGGAAAGGTCTGTTCTGGGGTGCAACTGCTTCTGGCAGCGCCGATTGTTTCTGTGTCTAACCAGATTTCACAGCGAGAGACGGAGAGACAGAGGGAAAGAGAAGCAGAAAGAGAGAGAGAGAGAGAGAGAGAGAGAGAGAGAGGGAGTTGGTTCTTTGCAGCTTTTTGTGGTTTCAAGTCCATTTCTGGAAACAGCGGGCTCTTATAGTCCATTAGAGAACAGTGAGCCGTTAAGGGAATAGGATGTGAGTCGTTTGTTGGGGGAGAACAAAGGGGACATCATACGAATGGTTATTACGCCGGAGAGAGAAAGAACAGGACAGACATCCACGTTTCTGAGAGCATCCTGATAAAGACTTCACGAGGACACGTTACTGCCACGTCGGGAGGAATTTAATATGATGAGGAGAATCCAATAAGTGAGCAGCTGTTAAATAAACGTCACTTTGACTCCGAGGGCTGGATTCTCATCAGAAACACTGATCACTCATTAAATTACCATGTGTTTGTGTTTCACAGTCTGAGTCAAGTCGAATTGCAAATCCCTCATCCGGAGACAGATTGGAAAAGATCTGTCCAACATTCCCACGCTTCAATGTCGCCGTTAATAGGAATCGTTAATGAATGAGCTGCTCAAGTCATTTCTGGAGGATTCGTCGCCGCTCTGCACGTGTTCACCTCAAAAAGTAGATTCCCACCAATCGGAGGCATCACATGGGGCAGAAAGTCTTTTTCCTGCAGGATGATAACATCTCAGTTAACGATCTAACTTCTAAAAAGGGTTTGGAATTCATTACGGCAAAGTTGCTCCACCGGGGCCTTGCAGCGATTCTCGTAACCGTCACATTAAAGTCATCTTGATCGATACTGGCGGTGGTGAGGCTCTCCAGGGACTCTGGAGGGGAGGGCACAGTGGGAAACGCATGCACAGTGCAGTCAGGCAACGGGGACTCACAACCCAGTGACTCACCAGGCAATCTGGAGAACATGCCCTGTGGCTGAGCTGCGATCACGCTGGCACAGAGAGAGGCCAGACCTCAGCCGATCTGGTGGGGGAGAGCAGCCGCCGCCATGTTTCATCCCTCTGCTTCCGAGATAGACTCTGTCCCCCGGAGGAGGACGAGTTTTAAAACAAAATGCCCCTGTGACTGTGGAACAAAAAATGAAAAAGCACAATCGGCTCTAAAGGCAAAGTGAGAAATCTAAAAGCCTCGAGGGGTTAAGTGTGATTTAATCTAGCAGGAGAGCGGTGTAGGCCCGTGCACGTCCACACTGCTGGTGCACTGTAGGCGTATCGATAACCTCCGCCACATGATGGAGGGGGGGGTGAGAACTTACGGATTCGTGGCAGCATAAGAGGAGGAATTCTACACCGTCGTTCTGCTTCTGATTTGATAGACGGTGTTTGTCTGTGAATGTGGATTTTGTCCAGGTTGTATTTTTGAACGATGGCCTTTTCAGTCCTCCTGTTATCTGATCATCTGCCTCTTTTTAAAGTATCATTGCTTTATACACTATTTATTTATTATCTTTCCTTTTGTAAATGCCTGATTCGTGAGCCTCGCTGTTCTAAAATGGAAACTGATGATCCGAGGTTCCACATGTCATCGACTGAAGAGAGAAACAGTGACACAGCCTCAGGACGGATCACGTAGGTTCACACCAGCAGGCAGAGAGTCGAGCTCGGGGGGGGGGGGGGGCGGGGGGGGGGGGGGGGGGTGCTGGGTGTAATCAGTGGCTCCCACTGACAGTGCAGGTGCCTAATAAGCGTTCAGTCACACAGTCACGTCCCCGGTTGAGACGCCCGAGCCTCCTTCCCGACCCAGAGCTGGTGGAGCTGCAGATCCAGGCTCTGACATTTTGATTCCTGAGCGGCGAACCGGCCTCCTCCTAAATTAATGTAATTGATTCAATTAGTTTGGACACGAGCCACGAACTCGTCTCTGCATCAGAGACAAACAGAAAAACTGTGTCTCTGTCGTGATGCACGAAGGCTGCTCCATTTCTCTATCTCTCTATCCTTCTCTTTATCTATCTCTCCATCATATATATCTATCTCTCTACCCTTCTCTTTATCTCTATCTCTATTATATATCTCCATCTACCTCTCTATCACATATATATATCTCTCCCTCTCTCTCTCTTTATCTCTATCTCTTTCTATATTATATATCTCTATCTCTCTATCTATATCTGTTTCTCTTTCTCTTTCTCTTTCTCTCTCTCTTTCTCTTTCTCTCTCTCTTTCTCTCTCTCTTTCTCTTTCTCTTTCTCTTTCTCTCTCTCTTTCTCTTTCTCTCTCTCTTTCTCTTTCTCTTTCTCTTTCTCTTTATCTCTATCCCTGTCTTTATCTCTTTCTATATTATATATCTCTATCTCTATCTCTCTATCTATATCTGTTTCTCTTTCTCTTTCTCTTTCTCTTTCTCTTCCTCTTTCTCTTTCTCTTTCTCTTTCTCTTTATCTCTATCCCTGTCTTTATCTCTATCTCTATTATATATCTCCATCTATCTCTCTATCATATATATATATATATCTCCCTCTCTCTCTCTTTATCTCTATCTCTTTCTATATTATATATCTCTATCTCTATCTCTATCTATATCTGTTTCTGTTTCTCTTTCTCTTTCTCTTTCTCTTCCTCTTTCTCTTTCTCTTTCTCTTCCTCTTTCTCTTTCTCTTCCTCTTTCTCTTTCTCTTTCTCTTTCTCTTTATCTCTATCTATATTATAAATGTATATCTCTCTATCATATATCTCTCTCACCCTCTCTCTTTCTCTTCATCTCTATCTCTGTCTTTATCTCTATCTCTCTATTCTCTCTCAATCTATATCTTTCTATCTCTCTCTCTCACTATCTCTCTCTCTTTCTATATCTCTGTGTATCTCTATCTCTCTATCTCTATCCCTCTCTGTATCTCTGTTTATATAATATATCTCTATATCTCTATCATATATCTCTTTCTCTTTCTCTTCATGTCTATCTCTCTATTCTCTCTCTCAATCTATATCTTCCTGTCTCTCTCTCTCACTCTCTTTATCTCCATCTCTCTGTGTATCTCTATCTTTCTTTATCTATCTATTTTTATCTTTATCTGTCTCGACCTATCTCTCTTCTCTATATCCATCTCTCTATCTATCTCTCTTTATCTCTATCTCTCTATCTATCCACATATATATACCTCCCTGCAGAGAACAAACAGTAGAGATGTTGCTCTCAGTGAAACTCTCAGTGTGACTGCACCTCATCTAACACCCGGTGGAATCCCTGTGTTTTAATCCAACCAGCGAGAGAGATGAAATAAAACATCCAGAACCGTGACATCAGTGAAGGATCCAACATCAGGATCATGATTTATGATTCCCAGTCTGCTGTGGTGAACAGATGTCCACACGCTCTGTGGGGGGGGAGTTGTTATCCCTCGTTCCCTGACGTATCCAGAGATCAGTGACCAGGTTTAATGAGGCGTAAATGAGATCTTCATACTGCTCAGATAACGCACACAGGCATGTTTGTGATGTAATGTACAGAAGCTTGACGTGATTTCCCCTCTGTGGGAGTTGTTGGACTGATGTTTTCGAGACCGAGATGAGCAGATCCCCAGTCAGAGCAGTAATGATGCAGCTACAGTCGTGATGTATCGTGACTTGTCCCGTCTCGTCTTCTCTGATCTCTGCCTGGACATCCTCACCCCCCTGCACTACGTCCTGGATCAACAAGCATCGAGATTTTTAATTTGAACAAAAAAAAAACGTGCAGAACAGAGGAGAAACATCCACTCTTCTTTTCTAATCTTCAAGATATTCACCATTAATTGAATATGGCGTCTCGAACCTCTCAAACTTGCAGATCTTTGCAGAAAAGAAAATGTCATACCTGTGGACCAAGGTGATTAATAAGAAAACTTAACTTTTCTTATTTACTTGCTACTTCTGCTTCAGGAACGAGATATTTTTGTTTATGGAGAAGAACTGGATCTAGTGATTATACATTTGTTAAGGGGACACTTGTATATATTTTTTGTTGGATGTGAACGTGGGCTGTAGTTTGGAAGAAAAAAGCCTGAATAACTAAAATCAAGCGCAAACCAAAAGAACTTCGGCTTCATGGAGGTTACACGTCCGTGCAGCAGGAACCTAACGGTCGCCATAGTTTCTTCGAATCACTTCAGTCCCAGTTTGTGTGTCGTGACGTTACTCACACAGGGCAGCGATTGTGTGCATGTAACGTTCGTGTCAAGTTAAAAGCATCAACAACAGCTCCGCGCGGACATGTCCACCTGTCAGGGTACGTGATCGATGGAGCGGCACTGACCCACGTGTGTTTTGAAAGGGGTGAAAGTGACTTGTGGTGTCAAATGTGACTTGTGGTGTAAAAGCGCTCTGAGTGGTTGTTGTGAAAAGAGAAGTGGTGCGTTCAATGCAGCCAATAACCTCCAGGCTCAGAGGAGGACTGTCGCCCCAAAGTCTCCAAAGCAGGAAACACAGCTTCCACTGCCAACATGAAAACACGATGCCAGACAATAGGTTTTACCATAATTTGTGTTACACTGAACCAGTGCAATTGTAAACATAGTAAATAATAAAATGCGGAATTCAATTAATAATATTACATAACATTTCTTATATTTCAAGGGAAAAGTGTCAGGATGTGCAAAATTTAGCACAAGCGTGTTTGAGTCATTACTTCCATCTGGCTTAAGTCCAACACAGGGGGGGGGTCATGGTCTGAGCAGCTGATCTCAGAGCTGCATTACTCTGTGGCAGGTTGTTCATGTTCAGGCTTTGATTTACATTCCATTGGGAGGAGTGACAAACTCATTATCAACCCATTTATAATGTGTCCCTTCTCTTATTCAGTGTCGAGCAACCAGCAAAGTTTGTGATCTGCATTTGGATTCAATCCTGAACCCACTCGGATCGTTTAAACAAGAAAATGGGTATTAGCTGTAAGTTCTTTACAGGTGACAGGTTCCAAACCACTTAGTGACACTCAGTAGAGTTCACACCTCCGCTAAGACCCAACAGTCTCCTTACATTCATCTGTACACACTCTTAGATATCCGTCCACTAAATGTGCCTGATTCTTTTCATCCAGATCCATAGATTATTCTCTGGGACATTGATGAAGGAGGAGACTTCTTCTCGTGATCCTCCTGCTCGATGGGATCGTCTCATCTGTCCCCTCATCGATCTCTAGCTGTGATAGCAGCTCGCAGACTGAGCATTCTTACATGTCCGTCCCCTAAATGTGCCTGATTTCTGTCATCTGGATCCAGAGGTTATTCCCTGGGACATTGATGAAAATGTCAAAAACACAATGTCAAAGAAGACAGGTGGAGACGGTGGAATCCATAAATTCTGGTGTGGATCTGGATCAGGGGGTCAACATTTTCATTGATTTCTCAGATAATTATGTATCGATAAAACCAGGCATGTTTAGCAGAGTGATATTTATGAGTCTGTGCAATTTGGTGCAGACCCAGATAAGGATCCGGATCTATATGTAAACGTGGTGTCATCAGGAGGCTGTGGGGCCTTGGAGGAGAAGTCTGATCTCCGAATGACATTTGCACATTTATTACTCGTATTTCCTTGTTGCAACAATTCCGTTTCCACGGGGCTTCACATTCAGACAGGAGATAATTAAAATCAATGCGCTGTAAGTGCCTCCCGCTGCTGCAGCGCTGCACTGTGGAGTGGCTCACTCTGGGAAGAGGATGTAACCGCTCCATGTTTTCAGTGGTGAAGCATAAGTGGAATAACGTTGAACAATGTTAGTGTTCCAGCTTCACAGGAAGCTTCTCTACAAGGCCATTAACGTCCTTTCAAATTAATTGTTACTTTGAAAAATAGGATATAAAAACCAATTAGATTTTTATCATTTATCTTTTTCAATTTCATCAATTTAATTAGAAATGTCTTCAAAATGGTGACTACACGAGGGCTGGGAATATGGAAATTGTTGGGATGCTACAGTGAGACGTGAGATATGAAACAACATCTGTCAAAGAAACAACAGCCCGCTCATGTTTTCCGATGTGAGCTGCTGTCACGACCAGAGATTGAAGGGGTGCAGGCAGAAGGCAGAAGGGACAGATAGACAGTAGTGAAGTGTCAACAACATCAAGCAGAAGGATCAGGAGAAGCTGGAAAACCACAGAGGGGCTGAACAAGGAGGCAGAGAAGATGTGAAGGTAACAGTGGTTATCAGAGTGAATCCGGCAGATTCCAGGAACAACGTCTGAGATCTTTCTCCAGAAGAACACGGTCTGAAGAACAGAAACATATTTTATGTACAAGCAAGAAAACAAGACAGACAAATATAAAATCCCGGTGTAAGAAATTCAGATGCTCAATCTGAGTAGGAAGAAAAACTGTTTTCTTTCTTCAACAATAAGCTTCGTCGTAAACGTGAGAACTCAACAATCTGCCGCCGGTGTCGCAGATTCACACAAATACAAACTACAACAACACAAGTCTCATATCTGAAAGTCTAAATGTCATCAGTGTGACATGGTTTCATTTCGTCACGGCAGTTTCTTCATATGAGATTATTTTTGTTTAGTTTGGATCCAGTTGTGTAGAAATGTAGTTCTGTGCATAATTTGTGCAGTTTTACATCAGATATTTTCATTTCATGTTTTCACCTCTGTCCATTTGTTTGTTGGTTTGTTTGTTTGTAAGCGAAACCAACTGAACAGATTTGGTATGTGTCAGAGAAGGAAGCTGCTACATCTTGGTGCGGATCTTGGAATTCTTTTGAGTGTTTTTCAACATTTTCACTATTTTCCCGAAGAATAATTCAAGGATACTGATAAAACAAATCAGGCACATTTAGGAAACTGGTGCAGCTTGAAACTGTCTCAGTCTGTTCTCTGTGTTTTCTCTCTGAGGGTCGAGATGTGCCGGTGCTAGCTTGAGCTCCGGGATGTGAGCGGACCAGTAAAGATGACCCTGTTGGCGGGTGATGGCTCTGACTATGACTACAGTGCCCTGAGCTGCGACTCCGACACCTCCTTCAACCCACCGCCCCTACAAGAGGAAGAGGCCCAGAAGGGAGTTTTCTACAAGAGGGCCCAGCGTGCTCCAGAGCTCCACGACGACACCCAACTGTCCAGCAGCCGTAAGCTGCACGCCATCATCAATGTGGGCGGCCTGCGTTACCAGCTGCCCTGGACCACCTTGGAGGACTTCCCCCTGTCCCGTCTGGGGCAGCTGCACCTCTGCAGCAGCTTCGACGAGATCATGGGTATCTGCGATGACTACGACGTCACACACAACGAGTTCTTCTTCGACCGCAGCCCTTGTGCCTTTCGCACCATCCTGACGTTCCTGCGGGCGGGCAAGCTGCGGTCCCTCAGGGCCATGTGCGCCCTCTCCTTCAGGGAGGAGCTGCTCTACTGGGGGGTGCCCGAGGAGAACCTGGAGTGGTGCTGTCGCCGGCGTCTGCTGCAGTGCGTGGAGGAGTTTGAGGCGATGGAGAGGGCGGAGGAGGAGGAGGAGCTCCTGGAGGACCTGTTGGATTCAGACAGTGGCCACAGGGAGGACGCAGGAGAGTCCAGAGCCAGCCGCTGCATGGGCAAGCTGAGGGACATGGTGGAGAGGCCGCACTCGGGCCTGCCGGGGAAGATCTTCGCTTGCTTGTCGGTGTTGTTCGTCACCATCACTGCCGTCAACCTCTCCATCAGTACCATGCCTGCCATGAGGAAGGAGGAGGAGGCAGTGAGTAGAATGACACTTCACGTTTGTCTGTATGTGGAGCGTGTATCGTAGGAACCCTTCATATTATTGGCTTCACACTTGGTGTGTGTATTGCAAATTGCCAGAGAAAGTTCAGAGACGAATTTTGTGCGATTTGGACACGAGATATGTTCAATATGAATAGAAATTCAATAAACAGGCTCATAGCCAATGTGTCTTTGGTGTGTGGACCAGTTGAACATGTCTTCCTCTACGTCCTCGAATAAACTACACGATCATGTGTGTAAAACATTAACTAATAACTCTTCAGTGCAGATAAACCAGGTAGGATGAACACAAAGTTCTCGGGAAAAAGTAAAGAAACTTGTTCATGTCAAAGGAAAAGTTAAAACAAAGATCCAAACTCCATCGCCTGCTGGGAAATGATCTTGTGTTCCTTATTTCAAACTGTCGTAAAAACATAAAGACACTAAAGTATTTATACAACGAACCTTTGATACCCGACATGGTGGAAAGATTGGATTAGTCTGTGTTGCTGCAGCGGCTTTTAAATTGAGCTGCGTTCAAAAGCAGAAACGGAGGTAAAGTGATGTGTTATTTTCAAAAGCAGTTATTAAAATTCCTCGTCGTGGCACATCTCGTCTGTCAAGTCCTTTTAAACGATTGGCCTGATTAGAAAAAAAACATATTTGAAGTCTTCAGTCAGCTTTCATGAAACGCTTTCATTATTACGTCTGAATTCAATCACCACCGTAATTAGCAGCCTGGTCCCGTCACGTCGGGGGGAAATGGAATATTTGATCCACTCACTTAATTTCTCTTGCGTATATATGCAAACAGGATTTTAATGAATTTCTTTTAGATGTTTTTGCATAAAAAAATTCTGCTTTGGAAAGAAATGAAGAGTCACAGAGAAAAACAAGATCTCAACTATTTTAGTTTGACAGTAACTTCTAACCACATCAAGTGTTTAAGTTTCAGACATTTTTCTAAATCTGCGTCTCGTTTTGTCAAAAAACATCATCAGACCAAACACAAATAAATGGGTCAAGAAAAAGCAAACAGGAAATAAAAAATCCAGATTTTTATTCTGATCTGCAACACATCAGTCCCCTTAATGAAAAGAAATTCAAGCTTCTGTCCAGTAGTTTTTGCACAATTCTGCTAAAACTAACTAACTAACTAAAAAAAGCAGATGAGAACATCATCTCCTTGGTGGAACAGTGATTTCAGAGGAAGTCACATGCAGAAATATACATATTTGACACTCTCCTCTGTCTCATTAAAAGTGTTGATATTCTCATTCTAACAGCTCCTCACCTCTTGTTTCTTTACGCCCAGACAAAAAAAGTGTTGCAGGGAAAGTGTGCAAGTGTCAGACTGAGCACAGGTTTAAATATATTCTCCCCTGCAATGATCTCAAAGGCTCTGGGCCACGAACTGTGAGCTTTGAGAGGCTTTAAAACTCTGAATCAGCCTCATTTCTGTCCTATGACAAAACTTCCTCAAACATAAGTCACTAAAAAAAGCAAGTAAACATAGGTGATGATGTTTTTAGGGCAATGACACGTCGTGCAATCGCGTAATAATTGAGATTTGTTTGGAAAATTTTAAAGCACAGGTTTGGGTGCAGGCCCAAATATTTTCTCTGTCCTGATATATAAATAATTTTGAAGTTGATTCTGCAGCCTTCCACTGTGCTTCACATTTGAGTGGCTCCCTCTAGTGATCACCGTGACCACTTACACCCGCTCTGTTCCTTCCCTCACAAGGGCACCTGCTCCCGGATGTGCTACAACATCTTCATCGTGGAGACGGTGTGCGTGGCCTGGTTCTCCCTGGAGTTCACCCTGCGCTTCATCCAGGATCGCAGCAAGCTGACCTTCCTGCGGCAGCCGCTGAACCTGATCGACGTGGTGGCCATCCTGCCGTACTACATCACCCTGGTGGTGGACATCACCTCCAAAGAGGAGAAGCGCCCGGGCTCAGGCAGCAGCTACTTGGACAAAGTGGGCCTGGTGCTGCGGGTCCTGAGGGCCCTGCGCATCCTCTACGTGATGAGGCTGGCTCGCCACTCGCTGGGCCTGCAGACTCTGGGCCTGACAGCACGCCGCTGCACACGGGAGTTTGGACTGCTCCTCCTCTTCCTGTGCGTGGCCATCGCACTGTACTCCCCCTTGCTGTACTTGATCGAGAACGAAATGGCCGCCACGCAGGAGTTCACCAGCATCCCTGCCACCTACTGGTGGGCTGTCATCACCATGACGACAGTGGGCTACGGGGACATGGTGCCGAGGAGCATCCCGGGGCAGGTGGTGGCTCTGAGCAGCATCCTGAGCGGGATCCTGCTCATGGCCTTCCCCGTCACCTCCATCTTCCACACCTTCTCGCGCTCCTACGTGGAGCTGAAGCAGGAGCAGCAGAGGCTGCTGCAGAGGAGGACACACTTCCTGCTGCGGAGCCGCATGGCCGGCCTGGGCAGCAGCCTCTCCTTAGAGAGCGACATGCTCTCCCCATAGGGTCTGACCCCAGAGACATGGACGACTGAGACTGGTGGACAGAACGAGAGGAGGGAGTCAAAGTGTCTTTAAGGGAAAGTTCACTGAAAAATGGGAATTCCCTCGTTATCTACTCACCACTGTGCCGATGAACTTTAGGAGTCCCAGGGGTAAACAGTGTTGCAGCCAAATCTGATACAATAGAAGTAAATGGGGACCACTTCCTCAAACGTAATAAAACAACAGAAAAAAACACAACATGCCTCCAAACTGCTCCTGTGGTGTCATCCAAGTGTCCTTAAGCCCCGACATTCAAGTTCCACTCGAAACGGTGTCTTTTACACCAAGTTCTTACACATTAACTTCAATTGTATTGGATTTGGCTGTGACACTGTTTACCCCTGAGACTCCTGAAGTGTTTAGTGAGGAGATAACGAGTGGATTTTCCTTTTTGGGTGAACCATCCCTTTAAGAACAACAAGTGTAAAGTGTACAAGGTTTATTTTTCTTCCCAGAAATGCAGCCTTGCTGTGTAGCTTTGATTCAACGTGAAGAATCCACAACAAAAGGAAAAGAGGAAGAGGAGTGGATGAAAATAAAATTGTTATCTCTGCTTCACAGTCACAGAATCTTGAGTCAAATTTACAAAAATGACACATAAACCTCATGAGAACTATTAAAGCATTAACATCTTTATTTAATAGTCATACGTTGAAATTCATTGTGATTCAGATGTGAAATATGTGGATTGACATAATAAATAAGAAGAGCACAAGCGTGGTTCAGACCCAACGACATCGTGCTGTGTTCCCTGATTAGATGTTGTACTGGAGCTGTTGATTTATCGTGTGCTCCTGGGAGATGAACATCGTCGCCTCATGGAAACGTTCCCTGCTTGAGTTTCTACCCCCCCCCCCCCCCCCTCTCCGGCACTGCCAGCGTCCACACATTAATTATCACGAGCTAATTGTCCTCCTCCGTCTCCTTGAGGTTTTCACATTATGCAGTTTTTAAACACTTTTGGACAGTTTGAAGATTGCATTATTACCGTGCTTGTAATTACTGCAGTTGCTGTGCATATAGCTGTTTATAATTTATCTCTCCTTAAAGTGGATTTAAACTGAAATCTGTATTTTCGTGCATCTCATTGTTTCACTGTTGTCTCTTATTTCTCTCGTTTTTTAAACTGTACAACAACACGTGTGGGGTCAGAGACAGTTCAGCAGTAAACGTGACACAACACTACACACTACACAGCAGCTCACTGCAGAAACTGCTGTGAATATAGGTTATCTTACCGCTTGTTCCTCAAATACTCATCATTACAGAAGTAGAATTACCACAGTGCGGTTGCCGCAGTTTCAGTCTCGTACATTTTGTTTCCAGACTCCTATGAGGTCACCACGGCCTTTGACCTTTGACCTTTGACCACTGAAGTCTAGACATTAATCTTCAAGTCCAAGTAACGACTGGTGGAAACTTGGTTAAACTCAAATCAAATTTGAACAAATCCTCTGGAGGCGTTCTTGAGATATGTCAACCTGAAAAAATAACACCTCTGACCTCAGGGTGGCGCTGTAGCTACATATTCTGTCTGCTGCACAATAAAATAGATTTCTTTGTCATTTTCCAAGCTGTGCCTCTGTTTCTAACTTTACATTCATTAAAAGTTATTTTTTCAGATTAATATTCTTCACACAAAACATAAAATAACTGTATATAATATTGATATTTTTGATCTTTAAGCCCATTTAAAACTATTTTAAATGTAAATACTTTTAACATTGTGTCGTTGCATTGTGGCGCTTGATAGGTAAAGGGTGTAATTACTTCTTCGGCCACTAAGTGCCGCTGTAGATTTCATGTCCAAAACGCACGCTGCCACGCATGCGCGTGTGCCAGGGACACGCTGCCTCCTCTGAACAGTAGGTGGCAGCCTCGTGTCATTGTGGGGAGAACAGAGAAGAAGAAGCTTGTCACTCAAATTCTTTGTTTTTATCACAAATCGGTGGAAAAACTGTTTATTTTGTTCTGAACTTCATTGATAGAGAAAATTATTATAAAAAACATTATTGATTATTTTAATATCAGGTGTTTGATTTATCTTAATGTCTCTACATTATGGCAACATTAGAAGTGTCCTATTTGAGATGATCCTTCCTTCCTTCTTTCCTTGATTTCATTCCTTCCACATTTCCATCTTTCCTTACTCTTGTTCCCTTAATTTATTCCTTCCTTTCTTTCTTCCTCCCATGTTTCCTTGCTTCCTTATTTCCTTCCCTCTTTTTTTGTTTATTTCCTTCCTAATTTCCATATTTCCTCCCTATTTCCTTTTGTGCTTCATTCTCTGTCCTTACTTCCATTTGTCCTTATCACCTCTCTAAGTTCCCTCTTTTTTCTTTATTTCCTTCCTCGCTTCCTTCATTCATTCCTTCCCTTCTTACCTCCTGCCAAGTTTCCTTGCTTCCTTATTTCCATCATTTCCTCTCCTCCTTCTCTTTTCTTATTTCCTTCCTAATTTCCCTATTTCCTTTTTGTGTTTCATTCTCTCTCCTTACTTCCATCCGTCCTTATCAACTTCCTAATTATTCCTTCTTCTATAATCTTTGACTTTGGGCTCAGATTTACCCCCCCCCCCCCCCCTCTCCCCCCCTCTCTCTCTCTCTCCCTCTCCCCCCCCTCTCTCTCTCGGGGTGGGCGGGGCTCCGGTGAAAACGCCATTCAACTAAATCACAGGTCGATTATGCACGAAACGATCCAACCAATGAGAGGCTGGGAACGGTGCGCAGGCCCCGCCCCTTGTCCGTCTCTCTCTCTCTCTCTCTCTCTCTCTCTCTCTCTCTCTCTCCTCCAGTCTCTCTCTCTCTCTCCCCCTCTCTCTCCTGTCTCACCCCCTCCGGCTCTCGGACCTGTGACTCCAGCTGACTTGTCTCACATGTGAATCTCTCTCTCTCTCTCTCTCTCTCCCTCTCTCTCTCTCTCTCTCTCCCCCCCCCCCCCCCCCCTCTCTCTCTCTGTGCGTCATGTCCTCGCCGGGCCGCTCCTCCTCCAGCTGAATGGGATCTCTGCGCCTCGGTGGCTCGGTTCGGAACCGCCGGGCTCTGACTCCTCCAGGACCTGTGAGCTTTTAACTCTGCGACCGCCACATTTCACGGTTTGATCCCGAGTCCTGCACATTTGTTTCGGGGACCCGATCCGCAGAGAAGAGACGACGCCAGAGGAACCTCCTGGAACCCGCGCGTCAGGGTGAGTGAGTCCAACTTGTTCCAGCTCCTCGGTGACAGACATGCAGGAGCTGTGTGATGTTTCATGTCAGCTGAGCATCTCTCTGAGGGTTCAGGGTTAAACCTCACCGCTCCTCCTGCTCTGGGTCTCACACACACACACACACATGTGCACATATACCTGCTCCCCTGGGGGGGTTTCTCACTTTTCACCTTCTCTTAAGAACATTCCCAGTATCTCCACCAGTAAAGCCAAAGCTTTGGTGAAACACACACTCGTGCACACACTGGACTTCACAGGCAACAAACACACACCTCAGATTGTGGAGAAACGCTTCCCTGAGGTCTGAGCCTTCACAGAACAAAGTGGAACCTGAACTTTGTCACTGGCTACCTGCTGCACACCTTTGTTTTCAGGACATGGACAGAACATTACTTTCTCTTTGCCTGAAACCCCCCCCCCCCCATTGAGGACACGGCTGCCAGACTCTCCCACTCAACGTGACTCACAGGCCCAAGTGTTGACAGTCTGCTAGAAAAGACCTGGCGTGTGTTGTGTAGAGTGTGTACTTGTCCTTGAACACACACACACGTTCAGTCCATCTCCACCCATGTTGTCTGTGTCTCATTCATTGGCCTGTATACACTGTACACATCCGTCCTGACTGCTGGTCCAGGATCAGTAGTGGAGATGTGACCCTTCGCGCACACACACACAAGTGTTTGCTTTAACATTGTGCAAAACTTGTTTTCTTCCGTCTCTGTGATCCTGAAACAGTTTCTTCCAGAGACACACTTCACTGCTTCTGAATGAAAACACAATTTGCTGTAGCAGTTGATTTTCAGTTTCGTGCATGAGACATAATCCTCCACAGATTCTGCCTGTTTTCCCTGAAGGAATTAGGATGTTTGGTAGCAGACAGGCAAAAAAAAAACACATTATCCTCAATATCCTCAAATTTAATATTGAGCCAGTGACACACAAACTGATGCAGATCGAGGATGAAGGGCGTGTGTGAGCTTTTGTTTGTCTTTAAATCGTACGTTTCCCTCCTGCTCAGTTCACGCAGCAAAATGTTCTCAGGGAGATTTATGGTTGGGCGATAAAACGCTGTAAAGCCGAAGGACAACTGCTGCCAAGTTTCCCCCGGACCATTAGCATGCACTCTGCAGCAAACCAGCGGGTGAATGTGTTGGTGCGAGATGCTCGATTGTACTTTTCTGGACTGCCGGCTTTTCAGGCTCCGCGGAGAGGGAACCTAATGCTCCTTGGAATCCCATGAATGCAACTCCCAGTGAAAGCTGGGGATGTTTATGTCAGCCCCTGTGAGATCGCTGGAGAAGTGGCTCTCGAGGACAGAATTCCTGCTAATTGGCAACGTGGCTGTGGACTCATTGCCCCCCCCCCCTCTGGCTTTGTTCGCCCTTATAGTGGAGTGGTCTGTCTGTCAGGGTGATGCACTGGGCCTGGCATCAATGAGCCGCTTGTTTCCACAGCCCCTCGGAGAATCAGCGGCTTTAAGACAAAAAATCGCTTCCACTTCCCCCCCCTCCCAAAAAAATTGCCTTTGTGCACCTCATTGAGGAAGATGGATCGGAAGCGTCAAACACGTCGATGCTGATGTGTATGTTTGCGTCTGTGCTGCGTGAACGGAGCAGTCGCATCCAAAACCCTCTGCAGCGGTTTGCTGAGTTCATCATTTGATGGAGCGAGTGTCCCACTTTCCTTTAGGTCAGATGAGGACTAATTGGCATCGAGCTCCGAGGACATGCTGTAATTGTTTGTGATATAATAAAGAGGAAGCAGCTTATTGGCCGGATGAAGAGAAGTCAAAATAAAAGGCTGAACCAACTCCCTGATGGGGGACGACAGGATGATGCTCTAGTCGTAGTAGTAATAGTAGTAGTGTGCCGCTTCTTTGTTGAAATAACCCACTATTCCCTTTTGGCTTTGCAGTACTTAACAAACAAAACACTTGTCTGATGCCAGCGTCGGCCTCTTCACTGAGCAAATGAGATGTGCGATATGCTCCAAAGGGGGGGGGGGGGGGGGGGGGGGGGGGGGAGAGAGAGAGAGAGAGAGAGAGAGAGAGAGAGAGAGAGAGAGAGAGAGAGAGAGAGAGAGAGAGAGAGAGAGAGAGAGAGAGAGAGAGAGAGAGAGAGGGGGATTGTGTTCACGAAAGCGGGGCATGAGATTTGTGATGGCTTCCCGCTGACAAATGCCTTTTGAATTTTTTATGTGGCAGATACTAAACTTCTGTCGATTTGGCCCAGATTTGGTTCTAATTAGTGCCCGGCCACGTGCGAGGGCACATTCGAGCACGGGAACATCGATGCCACCTGTTCTCTCACTCGTTCTTTCTTTCTTTCCTTCTCTCTCCTGTCCTCTGCGTTTGGTTTATGTGTCAGTGGCCTAGTTCTGTGTTTCTCTTCCGTGCAAATTCCACTTTAAAGCCGACGCTGTGTGGTATCACTGTCTTTACTGGTGACCACAGGAGAGAACTGGAAGTATATACGGTTCAGACATTGAAACCACAAAGCCGTTCCAGTAAAGGAAGTTGAATGGCCGTGGATGCAGAACCGCAGCGCTCTGACATATCACTCCAGGCTCTATGCACGGGGGCCGTTTGAATGAAGCATCTGATGGTGGTTTGATAGAGACACACAGAGGAGGGCTTGTATCCTCCCAGGATCCCCGGCCACTTCCTGTCCCTGTGCTCTGGGAACGGGCCAGGGTGACACAGGCCACGCATCTCCGCTCAATCCACCCACTGTTGCCTGTGTGGAAAGGCGATCACTCTCACACCCTCATTCCCATCGCTCCGTGCACATCGCTGGTGACAGGAAAAGCGTCTGTGGCATTTAGAGAGATGCCTCTATGTGCGGCTTTGTGTAGGCGCAGCTGTGTGAGCCCCGCTCGGGATGATGAGATGCTGGGAAGAGCACATGCTGCTCGGAAACACGCGAGGCTCTCCATCCTCAGAGAATCACTCCCGTGTGTGTTGACATGGGAGTTTTTATGCGGATCATTTACTGGCAGAGATGAAACACAATCCAACCTCTGACCCGGCAGACTTATAAACTAAACCGAACCAGATAAAACAAATGTGTTTACGTGGGATTTCCTCGACAAAATCTGCATTAATGTATGTGGACACACAATATGACGCCCCCCCGCCCCCAGATTGTCAGTATTCCTCTATTGTATGTTTGATAAACTGAATGTTTTTATTGTCTGGAGGCTACAAACAAGCAATTTGAACATGCGTCTGGGGTTCAAGAATCAAGATGCCTTTTAAAGCAAACGATTAATTGAGGAAAATAACTAGTAGTTCAGTTCGATAATGACATTAATCATTATTTGCAGTTCGTACACACACGTACTTACTTTATCTGCCTGTCCTCCTGGTTTTCTTTAAAAAACTTAAAGAAAACACGTATCTCCCGGTGAATAATCGGTGACACACACGTAGGAGACACTGACGAAGACGTCTGGAGAGTTTGTGGGGATCAGAGCTGACGACAGTGTCTGTGTTTTAATACGTCACTTCCTGTCTCTGCCTGCTGCACCCGGCTGCTCCACCTCTCGCCTGAAGAACGTGGAGGATTTGTTGCTGTTGTGAACGCGTCTGTGCAGAAAAACCTCCCGCTGTGTTGTGCACGTGTTGAAAGGAAAACTCTGCGTGAACTCCGTAGCCAATTCTGCAGATTTTTCCCGCAGGTCATGTCTGAAAACGTCAAATGGAGGCTGCTAAAAAATGTACTTTTCCAAGTGATTTCTCACTTTTACATTTGGCTTCACAGCTCAGAGCCTCGTCTGGAGTCACTGGTGCTTCATCAGACACAAGCTCTTTCCTCCCAGAGGATGTTTAGCTGCAGCGAACACCTGATTTATTATGAATTTATAGTTTTATCGTGATATATCACTTCTTCTCAGTTACCTCACTGATCTTTAATCGGACAATGACTTTTACCTGGTGCCCTGCAAACCTTCACCCTGGTGTCTCTTTCCTGGTGTGAGTACGGAGAAGATACGGAGCAGGGTCGTCCTCCTCTATCTCAGCTGTGGCAGTTCTGTGATCTTATGAAAGCTCCAACCAAACCAGCCGACTCCTCTCTGCTCGCCGCTGATTGCTTCGCAGCCGGCGACTCGTTCACAGCTTCTCCGCCCCACTGAGAAGCATTTGAATATTAAAATCAGGACCTTCTGAACAAAGGGCTGGTTTAGAGGAGATGGAGGAAATCACTCCCGTGTTTGAAGGGGCCTTGTCCTCCAATCTGTTATGGAAATTTCCTGGCAGGGAGCTGTTATGTTTTTGATGATGAAGCGTGACACATTTGATCTGCACAGTTGTAAAATTTGAATAGCAAACCCCGGTGGTGCCTCTATCTGCTGCTCTTATTTGTCTATCTCGGAGGAAGCCGGAGCCCGACACTGGGATGTTTGTGTCTTGTTCTCCTCAGTTTGAATTGGAGCTACAGAGATGTGGAGGCCACGCTGTTCCCCTGCTCTTTGAGTGTGGTTGTAAAATTTTCCTTAACACACTTTCCTTGTTGTGTTTAGTCCTCTGTCGTTGTTTGAGGACAACTGATAATCAGCTGCAGCATATGACGCTCTCAGCGTGCATTTCATTTTGCGTCGACGATAAACATAATCTGGTCGAGAGCATTTTCAAGAGCACGAGCTGCCACAGTGTGTGTGTGTGTGTGTGTGTGTGTCTGTGTGTGTGTGTGTGTGTTGCGACCTTGACTTGGTTTCTTGTTCTTACACTGTGTGGCTACTTTGACGCTGCGTTCCCTTTCGCTGAGAGGCGCTGATGGGAATGTGCCGGGGTGTTGCTCGGGGCATCTGAACGTCCCGGGCCGACGGTGTCTCTACCTGCACCCGCACATTCCTGCTTTGGGCTGTGTGAGCAGGAGAGGAGTTGAAACTCGCCTTGCCCTCCACTCTGCATTCCTCAGCCATGACTCGGCTCAGTCGCACTGTTGCAACAAACCTGGGAATGCCACAGTACACACACACACACACACACTCACACACACCTGGCTCACTTTCTCACATCGGAACATGTTTACGGGGTTGTATGTTCAGTGTCGCGCTGCTCAACTGCTCAAAAGCTTTGCATCGCCTCAGGTTCTCCAGTTGTTTTTTGAAATGATTTCTCAGTTTACTCTGAACTTACAGCAAAAGAACAAATAAGCCAGAACGTGTCTGTTTGCATGTTCTCTCTGTGCCGCGGTCCAAACACATGCAGCTTGGGTTAATTGGAGACTGTAAATTGGTGTGAATTGTCTCTACACGACGGCCCTGAGGAGCTGCCGACTTGTCCAGGCCCTGCCTCTTGCACAGCTGGGATTGGCTCCAGCCCCCCCCCCCCCCCCCCCCCCCACAACCCTCGCGGGATAGGCAGTATAGATAACTGCTGGATGGTTAACAGCTGGATATTTGAAAAGCAAAAGAAATCAAGGAATCTCTTTGCTGCAGCCAAACACACTTGTTCTCTCATCCCAACACTTTTACAAACCAAAGCTCATTGGAATTCAAGTTTGCCTCGTTCTTTTCATCTGATGTTATTTATTTAGCTTTTTGCATGAGCTTCTGAACAACTCTTCCTTTTGTCAGTTGCTTTTTCTTTCTTACCAAAATATTAGAAATATGCAGCACTACTTCCCGCGGTGCAGTATTGCCCCAAGAATTCTTCAGAGTTTACTATGCTGCCTTTGTACAGACACGTACAGTACATAGTGTTTGTAGGTGACACCCGGGACACCTGCAGGAACAGTTTGCATCACAACTGTCAGGGATTTAATTCATTGCACTGCTGCAGAAAAGCTGCAGATTAAACCACTACTTCCTCCCTGAACATCGTATTATTCTGAAATTAATTTGAACCGCTTCATTTTTTTATAAATATCCCGAACAGCCACAATTACTAAGTGCTTGACAGTGGGGGTGGGCTACAACATTTGACCTGTCGTGTCTCTGTTTTATTTAGTTTGCAGAACTGCTCCTCCATTCATTATATACTGAATATATATATATATATATATATATATATATATATATACAGTATATGTTCCCTGTGGGTCAGGCCTTAGATGTCAGAGCTGCATGGATTTCTCTCGCTGCCTGACTGTGCTGATGAGAAGTTAAACGGTGAAAGCCCTATAGGCTACTGAGGCACGGGGCTCATGGGAATCGGTGTGGCCTCGTGCAGATCAAGTCTTTGAAACGTGATGAGAAGAGGTGAATTTGAGGGTTCGCCATCACGCCACTCGACTGCACTGCGCTCGGAAGCAATAAAACGTAGGCTTGTCTGAAGCTGCATGTCTGGGATCCTTTGTCGTAGCGTTACCAATCAAATATTCCTTGTGTCAGATGCTTCTCGCAGCAGAGAGAGGGCGACGACCAGCTTGGAAAAGATGTTTCTCCTCCTCCTCACGTGACCTATGGCTGACACATCAGAGGAATGGAAATCCTTTATTTCCACCGTTTCCCTCTGGAAATCTCCTGAAAGGATTGGAGGAAGAATGGGGGAAAGAGCACGGATGGAGGGGAGGATAGAGCGAGTGTGAGGGAGTAAGACTTGGAGGGAAGGGAGACGGGGGGTAGCCAAAGCTCTTGAGGATTATCTTTTTCTTCTGCCTTCTCCCTCCATCTCGCCCGCTCTCCCTCTTTTCCATTTCTTGTTTGAACACATGACCACAGCTCATCAGTCTCAGTTGAACATAATGACCATATTTAGATGAGAGCAGCCGAGCCGGGGTGTAGAGAGAGAGAGAGAGAGGGAGGGAGAGAGAGAGAGAGAGAGAGGAGGAGAGGCTGACGTCTCGGTGAAGCCCAGAAGCAACACAACATAAGTCAGTGGAGCAGATTCCCCCCCCCAACACAGTAGTAAACCATTCTGTCTATTCTCGGTATTTAATGCAGCACAGAGGAACAATACGCGGATTCTCACACTATCCTCACAATCCGGTGAACACCCGCGGGTCCCTGTGCCGCAGCCACAGCACTGTGCATTCCTCAGATGCCTCAAATCTCCGTTTTACAGGAGGAGACATGGCTGCTGCTGCTGCTGCTGCTGCCGCTTGACGTGTGTCTGTATCCGTCACAGTGACAAGGAACAGCTGGGAGACCCTGGGCCATAAAACCAGGGCATGTGTTCCAACACAAGGTTCGTTTCATCACAGTTGGTTAATGCAGCGTTTGACATCACGCTCTCTCTCTCCTCCTTTTTTAAAACACGAATCGGTAAAATGTTTAATTGTGCAACGGTGAGGTTAGTGTCACTGTTTTGTAACAAAGCTAATGAGCCGAGACAGGAGGTGAAGTCCTCCCCCTGTGTGTCTCACTAAATCCGTCCCCGTCACGCCCGATCCAGGAAGGCTAGTCGAAGGTCTCAGTTAAATACGGTTGTTTTCCACTTCTACATCACAGACTGTACGTAAACATGGACGACGTGTCTCCACTTGCTCCCACTATCCAGAAATGAAACCAAAATATCCCGGATACAAACGCTGGCACCTTGAGTCACTGATAGTTAGATTCTGGCATCGTTGAAGTATAGCAATCGGGGGATGGAGCCTCGTGGCGAGGTTCACACCGACACACGTGCTAAACCAATCACATCATGACGTTACGGGGAGATTAACATCTGAACATACATCAGTGTGACAAGACCTAAAACTAAAGAAACAATCTATGGAAATGATTTAAAGTGTATTTTGACTTTATTTGTTTGGTCCATGTCCTATCTGCCAACATGGAGGAGGCAGGGTTTATGACCTGAGCTGTCATGTCCACGTCCACTTTTATATACAATCCATGTTCTACACGAACATAGATTCTATAAAATTATAAATAAATGATAAATTCTAGACCGATTGCGTCACAGCGGCGGGACTGTCCCAATTCGAAGGCTCCTACAAATGTGTCCTTCCACCCCCGAGCGACGGAGGCTCCCCCGGGTGGATCCTTCCCAGCCCAAAATATCCCATGATTCATTGTGTTGGAGGATGCAGTCGACGTCGGTCCTCCACAGGACGCGGCCGGTGAATTGAGAAGAAGGTGGGGAAAAAAAATCTGGGATCTTCCAGTTTATCTGGATCTGCTCCAAATGTACTGGGTTCCTAACTCCATGCTGCTTCGTGGGAAAGGGTTCAGCAGTTTTTGAGTAATCCTGCTGACTAACAAACACAACTGTGACTCAGTCACCGACACAGTGAGTAAACTCACACACGTACAGGTACAGTCTTGCAGTCTGTGCTCTGACATGGTTTCCACAGTTATTTAGTCTGACAGGTCTGAGCTGTGTCAGTTTGGACAGTGAACGTTCATGTAACATGATGAGTTCCACAGAGACGTGGCTCCTCCAGGTTTAATCCCAGTGCTGCCGTTGGGCTCCAGTGTTTCCTTGTGGTTCTCTGAGGTAATGTTGGGGGGGGTGGAGCTGGTTCCAGATGAGTGGAAGGAGAAGACGGAAGGTGGATTCAGCTGCTGGAGATGAAACAAAATAGTTTGACTATTTAAGAAAATCACCTTCTCCTGATCTTGGTGAGAGTTAGACGAGAAGATGGACACCAATGTGTTTTAATATATACGGCTCCAGACAACAGGTGATTGGCCGTTTCCCTAATTTGTTTGTGCTAAACTAAGCGAATCAAGTGTCGGCCTTTAATTGAGCCGATCTGTCTTCTCTCACTCTAAAGAAAACCCTCTAATCTAGAAGTTTGTTTCCCTGCATGTAGAACTCGACCTCCCCGAGGTGACTCGTCTGTTACGTGGCCACAGATCACCTCATCTAAAATGGCCCAGATATGTTCTTGCTGAGCCTCAATCCCAAAATAATTTCATGTGTGTCATACTCAGATTAGGAACAGGGGATAACAGAAAATCCATGAACCTGCAGTCGGTGCCAGCCGTGTGTTTGTTGTTTGGAAGTGGACACAAAAAAATAAATAAAATTCCTCTCTAAGCGCCGGGTTTAAGACGGAGCGGCCAGCTGCTCAGCGCCGTGAGCCCGGAGATATTATATGATTTTACAGTTGGGTTGTAACACTGAGGCGCTTCTGGCAAACAAAAAGGTGGCGTGAACACACTGCAGGTCGCTTTTTATAGCAAAAACATACCGTTGTGGAGAAACACACACACACACACACACACACACACACACACACACACACACACACACACACACACACACACACACACACACACACACACAGACACACACACAGTGAAAGGGCTCATAGCCTCTGATCCTATTATAGACGCCGAAGCAGTGCAGGCTCCTGAGAGACGGGAGAACATGATGTTTTTGTGGGAGTCCTCCTGCACTGTAACCAAAAAAACATCATCATGGAAAGAATGTTTTTTATTTTGTCAGGTGATCTCACCTTCTCTCTCCCTCGCACCCCCCCGTCTCACATGTTTTCAGGAAGTGACACACACGGAGCGGTTGAGGCCTCGGCTAATCTTGCCTTTTCCTTCATCAGATAGGCATCCAGAGTTTTGGCCCAGAAAGTGTGTGTGTGCAACTATCTGTGCAGTTTGTTGGTTTGTGGAATGCTCGGAATCGGCTCCATGGCAACAGCCGGGCGCCGTCTATGTGTGTGTGTGTGTGTGCAGAGTGGTAAATATTGACTTCAACACCTCCCCATCCCTGTGTCTGTCCGCGACAGGAGCTCTGGAGGGGGGGGGGGGGATCGGCACACACGCTTTATCCAGGACTCAGCAAAGTCCTCCCATCGGGGGGGCGTCTGTTTACCTTCAAGGCTCCGAACACAGAGGAGCTCTCTGGGGTCGCAGCCAATCCACTGCATTTGCACATGGAAACTGCCTCAACTCTGCTACAGATACAGATTCAGAGCCGCTAGAAAGGAGAAGACGAAACGCTGTTGGCGCTGTTTCAGTTTGAAAACTCCGAGGCTGCGTTTCAAACACACTATGACGTGACCTCTCTGGAAGAAAACAACCTGCATTAGCCTTGAGTACAAGAACGCAACACAGATAATCAGCTGCTGACCCTGTTGTCTTTGCTAACAGCTGTTGTTGTAAAATTTAACGATGATACAACCTGGCACGTGTACGCTCAGTGCTCGTGAAAGGTCGTGTGATGTGTGTTAACATGAACAGGGGTTAAAACTGATACAGAGCCAAATCGCTTTAGTTTGAAAACCTAAAACCTGGATGCAACTTGAGTCTGAGTATTTTAATTTAACGTGCACTACGTAGGGGAAGTACCAGCAGCTTTATGACGTCATCCCTGCTGTGTTACTTCTTTTTTTAATGATCAACCGACTGGTTAACGAAAGAGGAAGTGTGGATAGAAGCCTGAGCAGGCCCCCGTATTCATGCCTGTTGAAGAGGAATCGAAAGAAGACGTCATTGACCTGCTCTCGTTGAGGGAACCAGCTTCACGAGGTACCTGCTGAGTATCGAGTTACCTAATCAAACTGTGGGACCTAACGGTAAAATGTTCTCTGTGCTCTCGGTGGAGATTATTTTTCCCACAAACGGATTTGTTGAGACAGGATCAGAGCTTGGCGGACGAGGAGCAGCAGCAGTCGTAGTGGTCGGACCGGTCTGTCCGGGCCTGTCATCGCAGCACCGTGTTGTTCGCAGGCCCCAGATGGAATGTCATCGCGGCGTTTGGCGAATACGATTAGAGAATAGATGATGATGATAATCTGGACAGAACAAGCGCGGCTGGATTATGCTGCAACTGGCGGCTGTTGACGCAGGAGCCAAAGCCCCGTTTCCCCCTCCCCGCAGTAATTACATAGAGAGCATTAAGATGAAGGAATACATGCACCGGGCTCACATGCACTCACTCACACAGGCAGAGGCACGTGCATGCATTGTAAACACACACACACACACACACACACACACACACACACACACAAACACACACACTAACTTTCTATCCCCTGAGCTAAATCAGTTGCTGTTGATTGTGAAACGCTGTTGGAACGAGGTTGTGATCGGTTGAGTCTGTTTGCATCATTCTGATTTAGACTATGAGCACAGCCCGTCCATTTATCCACACACACACACACACACACACACACACACACACACACAGACACAGACACACACACATATATATACCATTTTAAACATTTGTTCCCTGTTTAAGCAAAAGCAATAAAAGCAGGATGTTATCTCCACCTGTTGGTCACTCAGCTGAATGAAGGAGGGTTTGCAGGGGAGGCCTGTTGGGACTAAAGCCCCTTTTGCACTGGTCGAAAAATACATCAACATCCGGCTTCTGTCTGCAATGTGAATGGAATCAACCGGCAGTCACTCCCGGGTCAAACAACGCTGCAGTGGTCACGTCACGGATCTTTATCGGCAATGTCTGTGATGGAAACTGAGTGAACGCACTGATTTGGCGAGACAGTGAAGTGAGAGAACCTGAGTTTTTGGTTTGTTTGTGACATCGAACGTGACGCACCAGGTTTCAAAACAGAGCAAACTTCCCTACTAGCAATGGGAAAAGAGTTAAATAACTGTCAGTCAGATATAGTATTAACTGTGTCTACTGTTTATTCTGTTCAGTATACATTAATAAAGAAGCTGCAGATGACAATACATTGACAAAATATATTAAATAATGTAAAAATATATATATACCTGCTATTTTTGGTGTATAAGAGGTATTTATCCGTCTCTGATTTGCATTTTTATTTGGATCTGCACCAAATTACACACCCTGACAGATATCTGTCCTTTTAACATGTTTCCCTGTTATTTTAAGAGAAATCAACAAAATCTCAAAAGCAAAATCTCACAATGTTAAAGAGAGTGATGACAAATTCCTGGATC
This sequence comes from Hippoglossus hippoglossus, assembly GCF_009819705.1. Taxonomy (NCBI): domain Eukaryota; kingdom Metazoa; phylum Chordata; class Actinopteri; order Pleuronectiformes; family Pleuronectidae; genus Hippoglossus; species Hippoglossus hippoglossus. The sequence goes on from NC_047157.1 coordinate 25,621,362, forward strand.
CACCCCCTGATCCGGATCCACACCAAAAAAAATGTAATGGCCCATAACACATCTTTCCATTAAGTTTCCTGGTAATCCATCCAGTAGATTAAGTGTAATTCTGCAAATACAATATAAAAACTCTTCATAACCAGGGATTAAAGCTTCTTGATGGAGTCGTGTGTCTCAGGAATCAGGTCAGAACTGGGCTGAAATCGTACAATGTGTTTCCAGCTCATCTCCTCAGGTGGCGTCCCAGAAAACCAACTTCCAAACTAATCCCACGTCGCTTGCACTCGGTGGTTATTCAACATTCATTTGCATGTGCGTTGACAGAAAGGAAAACTCTGTCATTGTGTTATTACACCTCGCTCATGTGACGCAAATACACAGTGTTAACACAACGGCCTCATTGTTGCGTTGATGGCATTACAGCCACAGCTTAATTGTGACCTTTAATCTGCAGCCTGAGGCGTTCACAGCCCCCGGGTTGTAGAGTGAAGGTGGATTGTCAGGACGTGTGTTGGACCACGGGCCGGCAGCAGCGAGCACGGGGAGGCAGAGGGTCGACTGTCATCGCCGTGCGAGTCCTAACTCGCCTGCTCACGCAGCAGCGCTTCACCGGCTCCCTCACTATCACCACGGGTTTGCTTCAGCCTCGTTCTGGGGAATCTCTCATTAACACGGCACACAGAACATCTGAGGCCAGCTGGTTCCGGTTTGATGTTCACCACTGTTTGATCCTTGATCCACAAAAGATGAAAAGATTTTTAAAAAATGTTTAAATGAGCCGGAGCACAGAAGAGTTCATTACAAAGCCGGTGTTGTCGGAGGGAAATGGACCCGAGTCGTGATCCTGCCCCGAGAAAAGAGTGAATGACGCCGGCTCCTTTCTGTTGTTTCTCTTCAGGGGTCGTGATTGTTTTTCTTTTCACGTTAAACGAAGAAAGCAGAAAACACAGGGCGGCGCAGCTTCCTGTGGGGTGAGGCAACAACACCGGCAGCCATATTAAAAGACTATTCCCATTTACCAAAGGCCCAGGAGACTTAAAGGATTTGGAATTCATTGCCAGATCTTATGCATAATTAAGCAAATCCCCCCCCACCACCCACCTACCCAGCCACACCCCCGCCCCGCCTGAGGGATTTCCACGCAGCTCGTTACAGTACCTCAGTGCTACTGGGCCAGAATCCTGCTCTCATTATCACTAGCTTCTGCAGATGATACACAAACACACACACACACACACAGACACACACAGACATGATTCCACTTTCACTCCTGCAATGCATGACAGTGTTTGGCTTCTTCACTCGATTTCCATATTTCCTACTGGCTGTTGGAGCTAAAACACACGAGGAGCTGGCAGCCAGCGAGCCACAGGCCACTTCTGTGTCTGGTCTGTGCCGCCTGCTGGGAGCTGACAAAAGATGGCTTTGTTGGAAAGTGAGTGTGAAGAAAGAGCCAGAGTCTGTTTCATGTTCGCTCGGCTCTGTCTCTTCTCTTCTCCGGGAGTTTTTCAGAGTATTTTGTCCGGGTGCAAAGTCTTGAGTTTGAGTATCAGGACCAATCCAGATGTGAGCCACTTCAGAGCCGGCCTTCTAGTGGCCCACATCTGGCAAACAGGAGCGCACATATGACAGGGAGGCTGTACGGGACAAATCTGGGCCAAAACAATATCGCTATGTCGGAATTCAAACGTGTAAAAGAGGGTAAAATGGTAAATCATGTCACACAAACGGCTTCTGTGTGTTCTGTCCTCCTCATGTGTTATTTAATCTGTTATCTCACTGAGGCAACCTCCCTTTAAGTGAGAGTATTATCTGTGTGGATTACAGGGGGGGGGAGCAGCTTTCCCAGCAGCGACGACTGGAGAAGAGAGAGAGAGAGAGAGACACCCGTCATCTTTGTGTCTGCGTTAACCTGCCTGCACTGGTGCACTTACTGGGATGCGACCCCCTTTTATGCAGACGTGCCCCGAGGGGAAATATGGACTGTGCGTGCGTCCCCAATGACCCCTCTTCACTTCCTCCCCCTCCTCCCCCACACTCACTCGCTCATGATGCCAACCATGTGAACCCTCGTGTCGTGTTCCCCTCCTCTCCTCCTCTCGATCCCTCGCTGCATTGTGCATCGGGGAAGAACTGAGGCATTATCCCAAAAATGACAAGAACCAGTGACAGCGCCGCTAATTTCCCCCGTGCGTTTTTTCCAAAGTGTGCTCCGCCTTGTGCCGCACATTTTCCACCATATGTCACCACATTGCACAGACTGTGATTACGCCTGTGTGTTGCAGCTCGTCTCTTATTGAGGATCTTTGACTCTTGTGACACGGGGCTCACCACAGAGGCCTCCAGGCCGCCCCAACCTTACTGTTTTCAGTAAATTAGCATTTCCAGCGGACTCCCTGTGGCTGTATCTCACCCCGATGATAGCACGGGCTGGAATCCTTAAATTATCCTTGGCTTAGTGTAATGATTCTGCTGCACTAAGCTGTGATTAGAGCTACTTCACGAGCCTGAGCAGGCCGGGAAGCTTCTGAAATCAAGAGGCCACAACAACCCGAAGCTGCCCTCTTCACCTCGCTCTGCTCTCATCAGGCCTCGCGGGTAATTGCTCCACGAGGATCATGGAACTGGATCAGCAGCTGCCAAATAGAGCCGCAATTAACGATTCATTATCAATTAATCCATTGGTTATTTCTGACCGTTGAAGTCACTGTTGAGTTTTGGAATTATCCCCCGACTCCGCTGCTCCGTGGAGAGTTCGAGCATCTTGCAGTTGCATTGTTTACATTTTGAAGTTGAATATTTTTCGTTCTCTCTCGTGTTTCTCAGCGTTGTGAGCAGAGACATGAACAGTGATGTTGTTACAGTAACGTGACGTCTGAATCTTTTTTTAGTTACCGACGCCCAAGAGGTTATGTTATCATCTGCGTTTTGTTTGTTTGTTATTAAACAGGTTTAACTACTTGACGGAGTATAATGAAACTCGGGAGAAGGATGCGGTTTCGGTTTTTATATTTTAATATGAGTCTGGAGCAGGGAGCTGATCCAAGAATGACGTTTTTTCATTTATGTGTATTTCCCAGAAAATAACCCACGGGTCCTGATGAGGCGTGTTTATGAGACTGATATTAATGAGTGTGTGTGATATTTATGAGATCCAGGATCAATTAATGCATCAAGGATAATCAGCGACCCCTTGGGGGGGGGGGGGGGGCGTGTTCTCCGAGTGCCTTTGTAGTTCAGCAAACGTTTCCTAATGCATTCAACATAACAACCTGTTCCATCGCCCCCATGTGGTCAAAACAAGCAATTAAAGCAGCTTTAATAGATTATTTGTTTATTTTATAAAAAGGTGGCATCTCCACAGATTTGAAGGCACTGAGTTCAGTTTGTTATTATTTTCCAAATGTCATATTTTGAGAAGTTTGGCTAAATGACAGTGTTCAGCTCCTGCATAAAGACTGAAGGGACGCTGGTTGTGAACTGGGTTTGGTTTGAAGCTTCACGGCACTTAACTCATCTTTAAATGATCGGTGTGAATAAAGCCAAAAGAACGACTACGACACCACAGAATGCTGAGACATTTCATTTCTCTGCCTGTGCATCTGTGTCTGACACATGTGTGCGTTAGTGTGTGTGTGTGTGTGTGTGCGTGCGCTCTGCTGGTGGCAGCGTGGTGAAGCTGATCTCATGTTTGCGTTGAAACCAAAGAGCGGCAGCTGCTCCCCGGTCTTTGGGCTCGTTTGGCTTCATGTGGGCGACATAACTGTGTGTCTCCGTGGATTTAGCGCCTCGGTCTCCAGCCCGTCTCTGGTTTCTGCATCTGGCATGTGGCAGCCGGGGGAATCTTTCCAGAGAATGTATTGTAATAAAATGACATAAGAAAACAAGTCTATTTTATGTCAATGATGTCATTTATTTATTGAATGTGTCTTCTTTTTTGTCTCTGTCCTCGATTCCACAGGCCTTGGCCATGGGGGGATCCAAGAGTAAGCCCAAGGTTTCAGGCCAGCGGCCCCACAGCCTCGATGGCAACCTCAACTGTGGAGGAGGCGCTGGTGGCCACCACTCCAACTCCAATCAACCGTCCCTGGCACCCAACCGTGGCTCCGCGATGGACGGAGGTCTCAGTGGCAATCCGTCCACGGCCAATAATGCAGAGATGGCCCTGTTCGGCGGAGTGGACAATAACAGCGTCACGGCTCCGAACAGAATCACACTGGCAGGTTCGCTTGGTTTGTTGTTAGAACTCCATGCTCTGCACGTGTGGTCGGCAGTTCTCTGATTCCTTCTTCCTCCCTCCAGGAGGTGTGACGACCTTCGTGGCGTTGTACGACTACGAGTCTCGAACGGCCTCAGATCTGTCGTTCAAGAAGGGCGAGCGTCTCCAGATCGTCAACAACACGTAAGGAAAATACTGAAAACCATCACACATTCCCTCCGTATTACTCCCTCCGCCGTTTGTCTCACACTCATGGAAACACAAACAAATTAGCTCAGTATCACTTTTTTCCTTCACACACACACACACACACACACACACAGATGATGAAGAGTTATTACCAGTGGTGGAGTAAGTACTAAAAGTAAGTAGTATTAACTGTGTCTACTGTATATTCTGTTCAATATAAATGTAGTTGAGACAGATGACAAAAATGACAAAAACTCAAATTAGTGTAAAAGTACCTTTTAACTTTTATAATACAGCAAAAGTACTTGTTTTTAAATATACTTAAAGTATTTTAAGTAAAAGTACTTGTTGAGTGCGTCTTCATCACCTGTGATACCACTGCTGCAGGGGGCGGAGTCTACTGATACCTACTCGCTCTGATTGGGTCAGTGGATAAATTCCCCTCTTGTTACTGATTACTTTAAAAAAACATGTTACATGTACATGTGACTCAATGCTTTTTAAAAGAAGCAGTGCAGTAGAAAGTACAGATATTTGCAGATATGTGTTGTGGAGTAAAAGGGGAAAGTACCTGGGAAGTAAAACTAGTTCAGTAAAGTACAGATGAATAGGAAACGTACATGATTACAGTAAATGTAATGTGTTCCGCTCCACCACTGGTGACCACACACACTGTTTGTTCTGCTGTCTGAATCACTGCTCCGCTGCCTGGACAGTCACGGCTCAGCAAAGCTTGACTTCTCTCTATTTTCCTCCTTCATTCACAAAAAAGCTTCCCTGAGACAGTTTACGTCTCACTGCTCCGTCTCACCTCAGCAAGTCCAGTCCCTACCGCGGGACGACCGTCCCTCAATAAACAAACCAAACCCAGATATGCTTGTTTTCCTCAGTGAATCAATGGGGGGTGCAGTGGACCGTGCGATGTGGCGCTGCACCCCGAGAGCCGCTCGCCCACTAACAAACTACTGACCTAGAAGGCAGCGGAGAACAATAGTGGATTATCGCTGCATCTGGCCCCTCAGGCCCCTCAGGCCCAAGACCTGGATCCTTATTGGGTCACGTGAACCCAGAATCCAGGAAACAGCTCTGATTAGTTAGCAGGTTATCACAGTTCTGATTGGTCCAGTTGAACGTATGAATAAAGCCGTGTGCAGTGACCTGATTGGCTTTTGTTATGATAATATCGTGTCTCCTGCTCACCTCATTATCGTCCCTCCACTGTAGAGCCCGACCGATATAAAGTCTGGGGGCCAGAACCGAGAGGGAGTAGAAATATTTCTGATACCGTTAATATCTGCTGATGTATTTTTTTATATATATATTTTAAAAAATCAAGATATATATTTTTAAATAAAAGCGCCACCTAGTGTCCAATCATACACGGTGGGAAAATCCCACATTAAGATAAACTAACAAACTGGTGAGTGTGGTTAAAATTTCAGACTCCGAAATATCAGCTGCTATATTTTTTTATATATTAAAAAACATTTTCAATTAGTCTTAAGATGTCATTATTATTATATTATTGTCAAGACAAAGAAATTAGATTGAGGCTTGAGATTTGACAGTTTAACCACAAACTTTATTACAAACAACTAGAATGAAAAAGGAAATACATCTAAATATATAGAACCTGAATTAAGAATATACATTTTAGTATAAGTATAAATGTGGCGCCTCTCATTTCCCATGAGACACTGCAGAGACGTTTAATCTTCCAAAATGTCTTCCATGTGGGTAATTTTCATTTCTGTGCTGGTTTATAGTGAAAAGCTTTAGTTTTCCTTTATTCAGCTGGATTTGCGAGTTGTTTATTATAAATTGCAGTCTCCTTAAGCCTTATGTGTCAATGAGGAGAATAAATGTCGCACGGCCGTTACAACTAATTACAGCTTCAATAAACCTACGTGACAAAAAAACAAGGTTTCCACTGCGACTCGAGGTTAAACTTTGAAATGAATAAATCAGGACTCGTAGTTTTTTATTGTGTGACTCTGTGTGCTGTTGTGTCACTGCTCACAACTTGCTCTCTGTATTAACCACCTTCTCTTTCACCACTTCCCCCTCATCTTCTTCCTCTTTTTCCATTTCTCCGTCACAAACCGTTAATTTCAGGAGGAAGGTGAACTGCAGGTTTGTGAAGCTCCTCTTTGTGAACGTGCTGCTTTTGTGTGTGTGTGTGTGTGTGTGTGTGTGTCTGTGTGTCTGTCCTGCGTCACCTGAAGCATTTACCTGTGCACTGTAACACCACTTCACTAGAGAGAGGCACACATCCACCGTAACTCTGCCCCGGCCCCATTATCCCATAGTGCAGTGGGGGAGCTGGTTTGGAGCCCTGCAGCGCTGCAATCGATTCAGGTCAACTCACCTTAAAACAAATCCTAACTTTACTCTAAGAAAACTCTCAGTGCTGCACGGCTGCATCCATCCGCCCCCCCCCCCCCCCGATGAAGCCTAGGATACGAGCACCATCCCTCCCCGGCCTCATACCCACATGAATGTGTGTCTTTGTGTATAATTACAAAAACTTCCAATATGTTTTCAACACTTGGGCTCATATTTATCAAGCTTCTCCAGGAGCCACGACTCCATTTGAGTCGTTGTAGTGGTTTTCGCTCACAAACACAAAGTGGCTGTTTAGTGGTTTACATCACTCTGCGTTCACCGGGAGACACTTGATAAACACCGGCCCTGAGAAACTGGTGAGCACCGTGTTAATTTGTGTTTGGGGCGTGTGTGTGTGTCTGTGTGACGAGCCTCGGTGAAGCTGTGTGTTGTCTCATGGTTGCAGAGAAGGCGACTGGTGGCTGGCGCGCTCCCTGACCACTGGAGAGAGCGGTTACATCCCCAGCAATTACGTGGCTCCGTCCGACTCCATCCAGGCAGAAGAGTAAAGCCCTTCATTTATTTTCTCCCTGACTCTGTCACTTTTATCTGTTTTTTTTTTTCACCAAGTGCATGAAGGAATTAACGCTCAAATGTTGGATTCTGGTGAATTTTTCCTTTTGTCGCTATGTGAATTCGCTTTCTTGCTGAGAGTTAGACTACATCTATTCTGTTTTGGCTCCTAATCAGTTTTATTCCCTGTCTAATATGAAAACATGTATCATGTATCAGAAGATCATTAAAACTCAATTTGAATATAGATCTTTAGACAGGGAGCCGTTGAAACTCACTCATAAAAACATTATATCTTATATTTGTATTAATCAACACAAAACCTGAAGTAAAAAACGACAATGTGAGGCTTAGCAAGCAAATACCCTACATATTATAATGATAATAGTTATATTAATGCTATTAAATAATTTATTTTTTAGCAGAAAACAGTGTTAAAACTAATCAATAGATGTAATATAGAAAGTCATGCAGTTGCCCTTACAGCGCCCCCTAGTGCCCGGTCATACTTGCACATGCCAAACTAAGATATCAACCTCCTGCCCTGTAGCATCATATCTACCGTCCAAGTTTCAGCAAGAAAGCAAAGTACTGCACAGTATTTTTCCCAAAAAGCTGAAGTATTCCCTGAAATGTACTGCTGTTGACTTCTCTCTGCTTCTGGGGGGCGTGCACTGGTCTCTACACGCTCGCCTGCTCTCAAACTCACCAACTAACTGTTTTTATTACACGTGTTCGTTCCTCACTGTTTCCTCCTGCTGCCGCAGTCACCTCAGACTCACTCTCGAGTCCAGGTAAGCAGCTGCCGATCTGCAGGCCTATGAACTGCATGTGCATTGGCTTCAGACTGAACTTCGCCAGCTCACCCTCTCTTCGTCACTTCTTCTCTGTCCCCTCCACCTCCCCTCGTCTTCATCTTCGTACCTTCACCATCCCGTTTCCCGCGTGTGCCATGTTTTTTCCAGGTGGTACTTTGGCAAAATCACCCGCCGCGACTCGGAGCGCCTGCTGCTGAGTTTAGAGAACAGGAGAGGGACCTTCCTGGTGAGAGAGAGCGAGACCACCAAAGGTAAGAGAGCAGACCCAGAGACCAAGCTCTGACCAAACTCTGTCCACGCATGTGTTGGTCCTCGACTGTAATGGTTTGCATCGTGGCTTCACATCTGGATTCTGTCTGTGTGGGGTTTGCATATTCCCCATGTCCAGGTATTCTGGTTTCCTCTCACATCCAGAGACACTCAGCTCAGGTTCATCTGCAAATGCACGGACGATAGGGTTCGGACATTCTCCGGAGTTTGTCTTTCACATACGCAGAACGCAGCAGGAGAAGTCAGACGCGTTCACGACAACAGGAAAATGTCTGGAGCGTTCAGATGAAGTGTCGAGCAGCAGGAGGCAGAACATGACGGTTCAATTCCAATCTCATGTTTTTGTTTACATCACATCAACACAGGTCGTCAGGCGAAATCACAGAAAGCTCTAAAATCTCAACATCTTCATCAGCTTATTCTACATGTACGACTCCTCTTCCTCATCCTGAGATATTTGTATTCTTTTTGTTTTTCAGTTTTGCGTCTGTGGTAAATGTTCCGGACTTTGTCCAGAGTTTTAACGAGGGGAACTTGCAGGAAAAAACTCCTGGAATCATATTGCTGAATCTATTCTTTAACAGGATCTGAGGAGTGTTATGACTTTTGACATTTTCTCTCAATAACCCATGAGGGTTTTTTAAAAAGAAAAATGCACTTTGAAAGTGCTGTTTGTCTTTAAAACAGAAAATGTGTTTGTAATGGTGAAACCTCTCCGGACCTGGAGGAGCTGAGATTCACTCTGATCCACTAAAGAACATCTTGTCCTGGAAACGTGTAACAAAAGAAAATACACTTTATTTATACAGCACTTACTCCCGATGCTTTTTTAAAAATATTAGATATTAAATATTGAGATCTCAACATGAAGCACAGTTTGAATTCCCTGACACGTCTCACAAAAAATTCACCAAGGAGAAGAACGACACCCTGCTGTTCAGTGTCGTCCCCACTGTGTCGTGCAGATGCAGAAAGGTTGTGTGTGTGTGTGTGTGTGTGTCTGTGTGTCTGTGTGTGTGTGTGTGTGATGTGTGATGTGCGTCCAAGTGCACGTTACAGGATTCCGGGGAGATGTTATATTTAACCTCTGCACGGACCGAGACAAAGGGACAAGGTGCAGATGGATGCAGGGAAACGCAGGAGCTGGGTGAGGAGGAGAGGTAGTGGCAGGGTGAGGCAGACAGAATTAGGTCAGTGTGGAGCTGAGGCTGAACAACCACAGGCCAAATCACCCAGTTTATACATTAAGAGAGAGGGGGGGGGGGGGGTAGGGAGGCCATGCCCGCGGTTCTCCACTTGACTGACGCCTCCCTCTGGTGGCGTGACGAGCAAATCGTCCTGAAGACATTCTCTCTGTATCCAGGCCAGTGGTTTTTATCATGATTTCATTTCCCAGTGGTTCTCAAGCTTCTGCACGTCACGGACCACTGAGCTGATTCATTTAAACCCCGGACCCCCGTCTAACGAGATGTTAACTGTGGGATGTTTTATTGAGCGTCGTCAGGAGCAAAAGAGTCAAACATTATGTCTAATGGATGAAACTAATGGTCTAATAAATGATTCCCCTTTTCCCGGGGACCCTCTCTGGGACACTTGGGGGTCCCTGGTCTCCACTTTGAGGGTTTTAGAGGGGGTGGGGGGGCTGGAGCTGAATCTAAGGACCAACGTAATAAAAACAAACCATTTACTCTCACACTCAAACCTACGATCAATTAGGAGTCTGCAATTAATCTGCATGTTGTTGGACTGTGGGAGGAAGCTGGAAAACAAACAACACAAACATGGGAAGAACATGCAAACTCCACACGACTGAGCCGGGATTTCAACATTTTCTTTTGTGACACTAATACAAAACTTTCATCCAGGCCACATGATAACTCACACAGTGTTGTATCTGCTGTGAACCTCCCCAGGGGCCTTCTGTCTGTCTGTGTTGGACTACGATAACACCAAAGGGCTGAACGTGAAGCACTACAAGATCCGGAAGCTGGACAGCGGCGGCTACTACATCACGTCCCGCACGCAGTTCAGCAACCTGCAGCAGCTCGTCAACCACTACCGCAGTGAGTCCGCCACACGTGTGTCTGTCCGTCTGTACGAGTAGATTTTCTGTTTCTTGGACACTTGGATTTCTGTTATTTTAACCGTCCACCCCCGTCGTCTTCTCGTGTCCCCCAGAGCACGCCGACGGGCTGTGTCACAGTCTGTCGGACATCTGTCCCGTGCTGAAGCCACAGACTCAGGGACTGGCCAAGGACGCCTGGGAGATCCCCAGAGATTCGCTCCATCTCGACCTGAAGCTCGGACAGGGCTGCTTCGGAGAGGTGTGGATGGGTGAGTGTGTTTCTGTCTTCAGCCTGACGAGGGACGGCGGCAGCAGAGGTTCCTGTTGCTCCTCCTGAGGCTCAAAACACACAATGTGCTCTTTTAAAGTATTACTGTTAAAAGTGAAGAGGTTCCTTGTTTTAAATTCTTTGCCAAACTGTTAAATTCCTCAATGCTTCACTTACAGTAGATGTGTTTTGTGAAATGGGATTTCAGTCGATCTATAGAATATTAACTAATTTAGTTTTGCGTTCATGACTTTATGTTAAAGGTTAATTTACTCAGTCAGGGAGGTTTTGTATTCGTCTGTGTTTGTTTGTTTGTTTGTTTGTTTGTTTGTTAGCATGATTACACAAAAACTCTAGAACCGGTTTTAATCAGATTTTGTGACGTGGTGGAACTTGAGTCCATTGCATCACTGTCAAGGCCCAGAACTATTTGCTTTCAACAAATTTTATAAAATACCAACGAGGGAAGGAAGCAGCTACTGAACAGCTTCATATAAAACTCTGAAGTATTTCCTCACAATATTCCTCTGCCAAGAAGGTCGTATATGAAGCAGGATCAAGAATTTCTAAACCAATTTCCATGAAATTCTGTGGAAGGGTGGAACATGAGTCAAGAGACAAGTTGGTGCAGATCCTGGATCAGGGGATAGATCAAGGAGTTTCTTTCACTTTCCTTTACGTTCTACGACATTTGCAGACACAGCAGAAACACGCTGTGTCTCTGTAAGATATCAGATAAGAGAGAACAAATTAATTACAACTGGTGTGTCATGTGGGGGAGCATTTTCCAGCCTGCACTATAATTTAGTGCCGGGATTTTCTTCATTATCTTTAACACTAGCGAGATGGGGCGTTAACCTCGGTGAAGGAATGCCCCCGCTGATCTCTCCTCTGTTGTTTGAGATGTCACACTCGTAACTGATGACTCTGTTTTGTTTTTCTTATTTCACATCAGGAACGTGGAACGGCACAACACGTGTGGCGATCAAGACCTTGAAGACCGGCACCATGTCCCCGGAGGCGTTCCTCATGGAGGCTCAGGTCATGAAGAAGCTGAGGCACGAGAAGCTGGTGCAGCTCTACGCGGTCGTGTCCGAGGAGCCCATCTACATCGTCACCGAGTACATGGTGCAAGGTCAGCGTCGGCCAAACCACCGTGGTGTATAGTTAAACTGGTTGAGAAGTGAAAGGAAGACGAGACACGTGCAGAGATGAACCTGCTCGGTGGAGGTTTACCAGAAACACTGAGAAACCTGAACGACTGGAATGATTTGTTTGCGTCACTTGAGCTTTACTGTGTTTTAAAGTCTGGAAAGATATTTGAGAAATGTCAAAACGTGCCAACATTTGAAACCTTTGATTGCTCACAGGCAGCTTACTGGATTTCCTGAAGGGCGACATGGGTAAGATGCTCCGCCTCCCCCAGCTGGTGGACATGGCCTCACAGGTCAGTGGCAGAAAAACGTGAATCCGCTAAACACATGTGTCCTCGCTCTGTGTCGTCATTAAACGCCTCCTCCTCCTCAGATCGCTTCAGGAATGGCTTACGTGGAGAGGATGAACTACGTGCACAGAGACCTCCGAGCTGCCAACATCCTGGTGGGAGATAACCTGGTTTGTAAAGTGGCCGACTTTGGTCTGGCTCGCCTCATTGAAGACAATGAATACACCGCCAGGCAAGGTAAGACCACGAGGGGGCGCTATGGAGCTTACAGGGTTTGTTTTAGTTACACATAAATGCAGCACAGTGGTTTGTGACCATTTGTCGAATTAAGAATTAAGTTTGTGTGAGCGTGTGTGTTTGTTTGTGTGTGTAGTCCAGGTATTTACTCGTGTTCTGGGGGGATAGATAAAACATATATGATATATGAATAAATATATGTAACCTCCGGAAACTTTATGATGAATCCAGTCGATGTGACGTTTCGTCTCAGTCTCAGCTTCAATGATTTAATCTTAACCTGCTGGTGAACTCGTCCTCTCGCAGGCGCCAAGTTTCCCATCAAGTGGACGGCCCCGGAGGCGGCTCTCTATGGCCGCTTCACCATCAAATCTGACGTCTGGTCATTTGGCGTCCTGCTGACAGAACTGGCCACCAAAGGCCGAGTGCCCTACCCAGGCAAGGAGAACTTCTTTTCTCTTGTCTAACAGCGTAAAGAGGAATCATTCTATATAAGCAATCGCACGGTTCACACTGTGACTGCGTGTTTCCCTCTGCCCTCCCAGGGATGGTGAACCGGGAGGTGCTGGACCAGGTGGAGCGTGGCTACCGCATGCCGTGCCCGGCCGAGTGCCCCGAGTCCATGCACGAGCTGATGCTGACCTGCTGGAGGAAAGAGGCGGAGGAGAGGCCCACCTTCGAGTACCTGCAGGGCTTCCTGGAGGATTACTTCACCTCCACGGAGCCTCAGTACCAGCCGGGGGAGAACCTGTAACCGGGGCCCAACACGGACGAGTGCATGTGTCATGCATGTGCAAAACCGAGCATGTGCATCTGCTTTGGAGTGCATGGACAAGTACTGTATGTGTGAGTGTGTATGTGTGTGTGTGTGTGCAGAAGGCAGACAGACGTCAGGGAACAATCTATCAAACAATCAGCATCGTTCACTTCCTGCATCGCCGCACGTCACCTAAAGGAGGGGCTGTTTTCAAAGGAAGGGACTAAACTGTGGTATTATTTAGATTTTCTTATACAGTGCATTGTTTGTCAATCAACTCTATACAACCGAGCAGCTCTTTCTACCTTCTCCTGTGTGTGTGTGTGTGTGTGTAAGTTGATGATCACCTGAACCTGACTGATCTTGTAGTTTCACCGGTTTCAACACTGGCGAATGGCGGCGGCCACGAGAGACTGAGAGACGGGCCGAACTGACTTTGGATGCAAGTGTCCTGCTGGAGGCTCCGCTACAGGATTATTTTATGGGATGAATTAGAGCTGTCGTCTTCCAGTTTTGCCACTTTGGGATGTTTGGGATGTACCATAGATTTTCCAGGATTCTTTTTTTGATAATGTTGTTGTTGGAGATCCTTCGACTGCTGTGAGATTGTGACCGAGGCGGACGCGCTTGATTCCCGTCTAACTCGCCAATCGGGTAAATTCCTTCTGTCGCTGTGACCAACAAGCCAACGGCTCGACACAAAGAAGAGGCCGAGGCTGCGTCTCTATTTTCTAAACGTGACTTTTGCTACTGATCACAAAGAGTTTTGCTGCAAGGATTTTTTTTTTGTGCCAATGAGAATCTCTTTTGTACTAATTGTATTTTACTACTCTGAACATTTCTTGCAACGAAAATTCTGGGACGTGTCTGCAGAAAGTCCACGGCACCGGCTGGCTCTCCAGCGTGGTTTCATTTTGTTTTTTCTTCGAGGATTGAAATTAAAAACTTCTTTCACGCCTCCTTTTTCATTTCTGACGTTTCTGAATATGAAGATTTGCAGTCGTACACTGGAGATACATGTTGTTTATGTTTCTGGTCATAACTTCCTCCAGCCTGCAGGGACAAAACCACATCTGACCATAAACAGCATGTAAAGCAAATGAATTGGCCTCTTGAAACTTAAATGTAAATATCTTATTTTTTTTGTGTATATATATATATCACCTTATAATTTATTCCTTTGGAAATAACCCAGTTTATTTTATCGTTCATGGTACCTTTATGGGTTGAATAACATCTGACGGTAAAGATATGAGATGAATATATTCTAGAAAAACTTCTACGTTACAGGTATGTTTTTCTGTGCATGTATTTCTGTAAACTTATCTGGGTTGTACATTTTGAACATGACCATTTTCCACGATTGCACCTTTCTTGAAGAAAATCACTTTTCGTTTTTTTTGCCAGAATCCCCGACCGTCTACCAGCACTAATCTTTCCCACGATGCAATCTACTCCTCCGATGTTTACACGCTGATAATCTTCAAATCATGTCGGCACTGCTGCAGCGTTTCTGTCTGTGCACCTGATCGATATGTGTGTGTGTGTGTGTGTGTGTGCGTGCGTGCGTGCGCTTCCAACCTCTGTACTTCCATGGGTCAAACGTTATGATTTTATCAAGCACTTCTGCTGACGATGAAATAACTTCAGAGTACGTGACAAGTGGCAGGAGCTTGATATCTGTGTCGTGTGGTTGTGTGTGGGGGGGGTGCAGTGGATGCATTTATTTGCATGGGTGTGGTCAGGTTGTCTGGCGTCCTGCTCTTGCACGTAGGCTGCAGGTCAAAGGGTCACGTCGTGTGCGTGTGCAGCCGTGCTCACAAAGCCAAGGACATTTTCCTGCCGGGGGTTCCGTGGGTCTTCTCTCTGGCTATGCATATATTTTTTAAAAAAATCTGTGATATTACTATATAAATATATATAAACTCTTTTCTACTGTATTCTCTGGGAGCTTTCAGATTAAAAGCTCCTCAGTAAATCTTACCGAATACTGTTGAAATTTGAACGGCTGTTTGAATAAATTTGTATATTACCAGATGTTCTCTTGTTATTTCAGTTGATGAATCCAGTTCCTGTAACGAGGGAACTTTTACTGCTTGGTTTCACTGTGTTTGTTTATGTGGTAAATCAATAAGGCTGTGATCAAAGTTCAAAACCTTCATTCATTTCACTATATCGTTATAAAATGGTATTGGGAAGAACAAGATGTTTTTTTACACCTTCAGTATCTTCATCATGACCAAAATCCACATTAAGCGTAAAATCCACTGACAAATATGATATTATTGGGTTTTTTTTTAAATTGTCAAATGTAATTTATCAGGAGATTTCACCATAAGATCACATGATCATGTGACATTTGAATATCCCTGCATTTCAACAACCTCTGTTTGACTTTTCTGGTTATTTTAAAAGTATATATCACATTATATCTTAATCATATGACTAATATACTCATATATTAAAGTTAAAGTAGAAATACCACCATTGAAGCCCAGTGTTCCAAAGTATAATATTCTGAACAAAAGGTGAGTAAAAGTACTCGTTATGATTTCAGCAAAACATTCCACTACTGTTTCCATCCAGATTTGTACAGACATGTTTCATCTGATATCTTTCATAACCTGGTGTCACATTTCATTCTTAAAAACATCTTTGTTATCGCTGTAATATGAACAATATGATCAATAATAATAAAAGCAATAATAAGAATAGGATTAATAATAATAAGTAACTAAAATTATATTATATTATATTGTATTATATTATTAAATTCATTAAAATATTGAAATGAAGTAGTAGTTGTAGTCCACCCCTCATGATGATGCCCCCGGGACAGTATACCCTCACACACACACACACACACACACAGACACACACACACACACGCACCTGCCCTCCTCTCGTCACGTGCGCCGGGCTCTCGCGCTGCGTGTTGGACCAGAAGGTCCCGGAAGAGGCTGAGCGCTCGTCTCGCGCGCCGCCGACACGCAGGTGAAACAGCGCGCGACTCTTTTTCACCTGTAAACAAAGGGAGGACACAACATGGACCCGGTCCCGGTCCCGATGGGAGCCCAGTGAAACCCCCCCCCACCAAGACCCACGTGAGGTAAAGTCACTCAGATTCTGCTCGTGTGTCCGCGTGTCTTCTCTCACACTCTGATGTTGTGCTTCAGTTTTGTGTAAAAGTGTGTTTTTCTCTCAGTTCCTCCGTTGTTAAGTACACAAATATACGAGGTCCTTGTTTGTCTTTGTCCACACATATGTGTCGTGTGTGTGTCTGTCTCTCTGTGTGTGTGTGTGTGTGTGTGTGTGTGTGTGTGTGTGTGTGTGTCTCTCTCTCTCTCTGTGTGGCTGTGTGTGGCTGTGTGTGTGTGTGTGTGTGTGTCTCTGTGTGTGTGTGTCTCTCTCTGTGTGTGCGCGTGCTCCTGGTTACAGCAGATCAGCACCACACCTTCCTCCTCATTTCTCAGCTTCCCCACATTGTGAGTTCCTACATGTTTTAAAGGGCTCCTGTTTAACTGGTGCTGGAGGAAGATAAGTCCAGGAAATGACTTCTCTTTCTGTTTCAGCCCCCCCCTCTCCCTCCATCTCTCTCTCTGTGTGTGTGTGTGTGTGTGTGTGTGTGTCCCTGTGTGTGTGTCCCTGTGTGTGTGTGTCCCTGTGTGTCCACAAACCCCCTCGGGCTGGAGATCAGTGTTTGGATCCAGACCCGCAGCTCACATGTGTAATATAAGTTGGGGTCAATCCCATCTGATCCAGCGGCTCTGAGGCAAATCGGGTCGATTCTACTGTAGATCCCGGTGGTTTCTGTCTGATCCTGTCCAACACGATCCTGCTGCGACTCGTCTGCCCCTGCTCATCCTCCTCACAATTGCTTAACAGCAGTCAGATGATGTTTACTGTGTGTGTGTGTGTGTGTGTGTGTGTGTGTGTGTGCGCGCGCGTGCGTGCCTTTGCCACAGATGACATCTAAGCAGTACGACCATCTTATTTCAACCACTGGAGACTAGTTTGTACTTTCTGGGGGGGGGGGGGGTTTGTGTGTGTCTTTCAAGCTGGTTGACACAGAAGATATAGCACAGAGTATAAATACATCAGAGTACAAATACAGCAGCTTCCTTCAGAGCGAGATGAAAGTGTCGGGGTGATCGTCGGAGGTATTTTTAGTGTTTCAGGAGACAGGTTGTCTCGTGTTCACAGGCCTCCTCTCGCTTGATAAACGTTTGCTTATAGACTTTTACCCTGATGCAAGTTTGGATTTATGATTTCAAATGATGGGACAAATTACTTAAATCATTATATATATATATATATACAAGTAGAATGAGTCGGTAGAGACAAACCTCTGCAGGGACAGTCCCTTAAATTCAAGAGAACGGTTCCCTAAATAACAAGATCTATTAATTATTATCTGGGGAATCTGGGGAAAAATGTCAAAAAAAACTAAATGTCACAATGTTAAAGAAAGTCAAATTAAGTTCTTGCATCCAGACCAAAAAGTTCCTCCCTCGCCCCGAATTTCAGGACAATCCGAGTTTTTACGTAATCCTGTTAGCTAATAAACAAAAGCCAATGAAAACCCCCTGGCAGAGGTTATTTATCTTCATCTGGCCCAAAATATGCCATATTTGTTCGATTACGCTTCTAAAACTACTCAATATTCATCAAAGCTGTTTTTAACTTCCTGAATCCACGTTCTTTTACACATTCCTGGTATAGTTTCAGGTTTCTAGATCTACTTTTAACACAGTGGCTGAAAAAGAAGAAGATCCCTCTATAAAAACATTAAAGATCCGCTAGAATCTGTAAAACGTTATTGATCTTCAGGGTCTCGTTAGGGTTGCTCCTGCCAAGAACAGAAATATATATATATATATATACAGACCAAGACAATATCAATGCATAGAAATACAAAATATAGTTAAAGGTTCAGTGTGTAGAATTTAGTGACATCTAGTGGTGAAGTGTCATGTTGCAGCTGAACACCCCTCACCCCCAAAATGTGCGGTAATGCAATTTACTGTACAGTTGTGTTTGTTTCAGCAGTTTTTGTGTAATTCTCCGAACAAATAAACCAACAGGGGTGAAAACATAACGTCGTGGGAGGAGGAGGTAATTATCTGAATATTGAGATTTCTCTCTTTCAGCTCGTTAGAAATGTTTGTTGCATCAGAGATGGATCATGTTCACCCGAGCATCGGCGTTAACGTCGGCGCTGTTGTGGCAGGTCGTTACCGTTTGGGTCTCAAACAAACCTCCTGACTCGTTGCATATGGATTTATCGCAGGTTATGATATAAAAAAATTTGGAACCATACACAACAGGATGAAGAGCAGTAAACGGGAGGAGAGTGAATATCCACAGACAACGGTAGCTTGGTAAATGTGAGGGAGGATTGTTGGACTTAATAACAGTTTCAATGCAGTTTCCATCATGTACACACACACACACACACACACACACACACACACACACACACACACACACTCAGAGTCATGTAAACACACGTTGCAGCGGCCTGCGACTGTAATTATAGCCTGCGTCTCAGGTGGAGGGCTGGAAGCTGCAGAATGAGCCGCGGAGGAGAGCTGCGGTTAGTGTTATGTGTTATGTGTTCATCAGGAAGTGATGTGCCAGTTTGTTACAGGAAGCGTCAGCTACACCCACACTTCACACTGATGCAGCGTGTGAATGTGACAGCGTTTCTTATGCTGCAGCCACTAAAGTGTTAAAACATGGTGACAATACAGCGCGGGGTTAAAGTCTGAGACTGAATTCACTTGACATTTGGATGTGTGTGTGTGTGTGTGTGTGCGTGTGTGTGTGTGTGTGTGCGTGTGCGTGTGTGCTATAGGAGTGGTGCTTTAAACAGACCTTTTATTGTTGTGATGTGGATTTAAAAGATTAGTCTTTTAAATGGTCACTAACAGTTTGACTGTGGATTTACAAGAATCTGTTGTTTCATCCCCTGGTGGCAGGTAACAAAGTACATTTACTTTGTTACTGTACTTGGGTACATTTTAAGTACATTTTTATGTATCTGTACTTTCTACTCCACTGGTTTTTTACAATCAAATCCAATTTTATTTGTATAATCCATATTCACAAATCCCAGTTTGCCTCATCGGGCTTAACGAGGTGCGACATCCTCGGATCTTAACCCTCAGCAAGAGTTTGACTTTTTATATATATATATATATATATATATAATTATTTGTTTATTTATAAGTTTATTTAATTTATCCACCAAACAAAACAATTTAAATACAAACACAAAATCTAAAATCTTGGATGAAAAGGAGCAGAAAGAAGAATCATCTTTTTTAAAGTAATCAGTGAGAAACTGGTCCGATCATCCAATCAGAGCGAGCGGGAAACATTAGACCCCGCCTCCTGCAGCAGCAGCAGCATCACAGGTGAAGAAGTTATACAAAGTGAATGATGTAGTTGTTACGTTAGGGAAGAGCCTACACTCTGCAAGTACTTTTCTAATTTTGAGTATAGTTAAAAGCAAGTTCTTACTTTTATTCAAGTAGAAAAGTTCACTTTCATCTATTTGTTTGTACTTTTACTCAAGTTAAATGTTTGAGTGCGTCCTCCACCACTGGCTTCAACTAAATTAGTTAATGAATTGATGAGCTGATCAACAGGAGAGTAGTTAATTTGATGGTCGATTAACTCAGCGTGTGAACTTTGTCTGTTCTCTCACTGCTGACTCGAATGTGTGAATTTCAGAGTCGTTATCCATCTTGATTTAATTTAATTATTCTAATCTTTACCACAGAGGTCATCAGTCGATTGGACCCAAATAATCACACGACACGTTGACACAACTTATCAGTAACATTTTATGATTTGGTCAATTAAAACGTGGCGTTCAGATCATCACGAGTTTGGTTTCAGTTTCAGAATCTTTCCACTTTAAAACTCTTCAGTCATTTTTGATTCTAAAGCCAATTCCCTTTGTCACAGCGTCTCAGATGTTTGATGTTTGGGTCGTGGACATGGAGCTGCATATGAATTCATCACTTTGGGCTATAAGCAGTTTAAAACATGCATTTTGAGTATTTTCTGAAAATGTTTTGACTTGATGATGATTTAAGAAAACAGGGAGATTCAACGATAATGGAAATAATCATTGGTAGCAGCCATTATTCACTATTTCTAATGTTTTAAAGACTAAAGGAGGGAATAATATAAACACATTGAATCAGCTGTCTGCATACATTTAAAATATGAATTGGCTAATAGTCTTTATTCAACCCACCCAGCAGATTGTTTCGTGTTTGAAGTGATACGCGACAGTTATTTCAGCCCAAACATGTGGAAGAAGTTTCTCCCTGTTGGTTTCGGCCATGTGTTTTCATTCAGCTGTCTGGGGCTAATGACAGGAACACATCCCGAGGCCGTGTGAGGCTGACACATCAGCTGTGGGCGGGCTGTTCGCTCGTAAAGAGGAAAAGATAAGAGGAGCCACAGAGAGCACATGGGGGAAGTTGGTAATGACTCAGACAACCAGGTGACCTGAAGTCTTAAACAATACATCAGGACTATAATTAGAGAACATGAGGAGGGGATGTACCACAGCACAGTAGGTGGAAGACTCACAGGACTGGACCACCTCTATGCATGAAAACAACAAGGAGTTTTTAACCCTGTGATCGTTTCCACAGAGTATTATATCTCTAATACTATGATTTAACCTCCTCTTCCGCAGTTGACGTACAACCCCACCTCTCCTCCTCCGCCATGGCGAGCCAGGACCCTGTCAACCCCTCACATGCTGCGTATGACCTCTTCGTCCAAGCCCAGACCTGCAAGGACGTGAGGCATCACTTTGCCGAGCTCTGCAGGCAGCTGGACCTCAACCCCAGAGAGTTCAGGACCTTCTACATCAAGGTGAAGGAGAGGCTGAACTACTGGAGGGCCAAGGCTCTGTGGACCAAGCTGGACAAGAGGGCGTCTCACGCAGATTACCAGCAAGGAAAAGCCTGCCCCAAAAACAAGGTAAACACACATTGTAGAATTCAACCTTTACTTGTTGCCTTTTTGGTTTGGAAATATTTGACTGTAATCTTGTTATTTTCATGATAATTTGATTTACAGAACTGGTTATGATGAGATTATGTGTGAGAAAGTAAACATACAATATATGCACAGGGAAATATAAAAATCTAAATAGATTAAAATAATATATTCAGTGTAACCGGGCTGCACATTGAAATGCACAGATAGAAATTAGTATCACTCAGTTAAACTAGATAAACCTGATTGAGTCTCTGCACTGCTTCTGAAAGCACATTTAAATCCACTAGATCCGGACTTTTATTTGCACAAAGTTGAACAAACTCGTTGATACCAACCTCCGCAGATACCAGAGAAGCTCAGAGATAATTCTCTTGAGAAATCAATGAACATGTTGAAAAAAGGAAGTAAAGAAACATTGTGGATCTGCTCCCTTATGAGGATTTGCACCAAATGCGCTCTTCTCTGCGGTCGACCACATCCCTCCACCAAGTTTCACACAAATCCGTCCTGTAGCTTCTGCATAAACCTGCAAACTAACACAGACGTTAACTCCTCAGCGAAGGTAATAATTAACTGTGAAGGGCAAATGAATCTGTTCTTTGTTTTGTTGCTGCTGATCAGATTTAGACCTCATTAATGTGAATTTTCAGCATTTTTAAATTATAACCAATTTGCCTTCGGAGGCTGTTACAGCGTTAATTAGTTTCACTGTCACTCAATATTCGGCCTTGAGGGCTTTATTTAGAAACCTGAGTCATCCCACGGCTCCAGGCTCTCCTCACTCTCGTTGCCCTGCAGGAGGATATAAAAAAAACGTTTTCTCATTTCTCCCACTGGCATCGTTTCACGTCCTCCTCCTCCTCCTCTCCCCCCCAGTGTCTCGTGTTGGGCGCCGGACCATGTGGGCTGAGGACGGCCATCGAGCTGGCCCTGCTCGGCGCTCAGGTGATGGTGCTGGAGAAGAGAGAGTCGTTCACCAGGAACAACGTTCTCCACCTGTGGCCCTTCACCATCTGCGACCTCCGCGGGCTCGGAGCCAAGAAGTTCTACGGCAAATTCTGCACCGGCTCCCTGGATCACATCAGTGCGTGAATAATGACTGTTCTGTTCTGTCGGCCGGCTCCGGTGCTGCTCAGAGAAATGAACGTTTCATCCATTAGCTGATTAATCCTGAAAATCTATCTCCAACTTTTCTGCAACTTCTTTTTTTAATGTCATCTTTTACGTGTCTGGTGGAGGCGGCGGTTTTTAGAGAACGAGGAATGTGTCTGGCATGTAAAATAGCTTGAGAGTGTATGAAATTAATCTTTAAAAAATACTTATTCCATTAACATGATCCCTCCTCTTATGAATTTGGACTTTAAAGTCTTGGTACATGTAAGAGAATCAAAAGCATTTTGACTAACTGATGAATAGTTTTCTTGGTTTTCTTTGACACATTCCCAATTGAACATTCATGTGTGTGTTTTCAGGCATCCGTCAGCTGCAGTTGGTTTTATTGAAAGTGTCCCTGCTCCTCGGGGTGGAGGTGCACACGGGAGTGGAGTTCCAGGGCCTGATTGAACCCTCCGGGGAAAACGGTACTCGTCATTTCCTCGTTGTGCTCAGGACATCATCATCATCAGTTGTTGTTTGTGTGGAAAAGCTCCGACATGTTGTTATAAAACCCGCTGAGGAGACATTAAAGTTCGTTGTGTTTCCGACAGGTTGGATGGCCAAGCTGCAGCCGGCGTCTCATCCTGCTGCTTCCTTCCAGTTCGACGTCTTCATCTCTGCAGGAGGAGGAAGATTTGTCCCCGATGGTGAGACAAACAAAAAGAATGTCTCGATTTCTTCGGTTCTCGCTGTGGCAACGGGGGCAGTCAGCTGTGGTTCCAACACCAATACCAGAAATGCCTGTCATGCTTTGGGCAGGGCATTGGCAAGAACACAAATCTAAATACAGATCGGACTTCCTGGAATTCACTTTTTCTGCACCGCCCCAAATCAAAAAGATCCGGTTGTTCCAGCAGAGTCAGGTGGAAAAGTAAGAGCAAAATAAAGCAGAGGTAAACACGGCTCAACAATCAGAGCAGTAGAAAGAAGAGAAACTAATTTTTAAATAGTCAGTGGTTTCAAAATGACTCAGTGAACCAAGTGGCTTCAACAGAATAAGTCTGGAGACATTTTTAGATTATTGTTGTGTTATTTACAGGTCCATTGGAAAAGTAAAGTAGGTGATGGGAATATTCAAGTGAAGTATAAGTACCTTACTAGCATCGGGAATGCCTCCGATACTGCTGACGATGCAAGTTATTAAAATACCGATCTGATCCTGGAAGTATATTCGTTTGTTGCTCCAAAACATCAGTTGCATTGTGCTTCCACGTGCATGTACTGTTTTTAGAGCAGCGAAGAAGAGGAAGTGTTTTCCGGCAGTGTAACAAAATGTCGGCAAAATGTCATGCTAGAGAGTCCCATGACTAAAATGGTGACAGGTACCACATGCAGGACTTCAGTTTAAGCCTTTCTACAGAGTTAGTAGCGGACATGGTTCTCGGTATCAGCAGAAACGCAACGTCCAGGTATCGGGTTGAGAGAACGATATCAAATCATCTCCAGGAACTTCCTCTGACAGACTTATTCAATACAGCGTTTCCTCTCTTTCTTCTTTCCCAAACTCTCAGGTTTCAAACATAAGGAGCTGAGAGGAAAGCTGGCCATCGGCATCACGGCCAACTTCATCAACAGGAACACGGCGGCCGAGGCCCATGTGGCAGAGATCAGCGGCGTAGCGCGCATCTACAACCAGAAGTTCTTCCAGGATCTGCTCACAGAGACGGGTAAGAGTCCACATCTGTAACATCTGCAGCCGTGTTGAGTGGAAGAGGACAAGTTGAAATCATCCGTTTTAATACTACAGCTTGCAAGTGAAACATGAATTATGATGCAAAGTCATTGAACGATAACATTTTCTATTAGGAATACGAGTGCTGCCATTTGCATTTCATTTTGGCTGTGTTGTGCCGCACTGGACACGACCCTCCAGGCAGGAAATGAGTGTTCACACCGTCGGGTCGGGTTCAACGTGACGCGGGGGGGGGGGGGGCAGCAAACACGGCTGTTAATCTGTGTTCCAATCCTCGGTTAATTTCCTGTGACAGCATCAACCCATGATCCACCGAATCGAGTGCACCCTCATTTTGAAATAACTCCACAGGAATCACAACTCACCTTTCATGACCCTGATCATTTGAATGAGATACCAACCTGCATCCCATCGTAGAACCAGTAAAACCAGTAGATGAATATATACAAACTCTCCACAATCTCCTCACCCTCGGCTCTTCTCCGTTTCCCATTCCAGGTATTGATCTGGAGAACATTGTCTACTACAAAGACGACACCCACTACTTTGTCATGACTGCCAAGAAGAAGAGCTTGCTGAAGAAGGGGGTCATTAAACAGGTGAGAACAGCACATCCATTACCAGGGAGAAGCTCTTATTGGCTCCAGCTGCATCACTCGTATGGAAAAAGAAACAAATTCGATGGATGGAACGGCCACGCAGGCGCTCAGAGGGCGAAGAGACGAACCGTCAATCAGCTCCTCCGTCTCCGCGGCCGAGGCCCAACGAAATAATCCACGTATTAGACGTGTCGCTCATTGGAAAGCGCTTCTCCCTGTGTCTCTGCAGGACTCCGGTGATGCAGAGGAGCTCCTGGCTGCGGCCAACGTGGACAGCGAGGCTTTGAACCGCTACGCCCACGACGCGGCCCTCTTCTCCACAGGTGGCCAGCTGCCCGACCTCCAGTTCGCGAAGAACCCGAACGGCGAGCCGGACGTGGCCATGTTCGACTTCACCTGCATGCACCGCGCCGAGAACGCCTCCCTCGTCAGGGAGAGGAGGGGCAGGAAGCTGCTGATGGGGCTGGTGGGAGATTGTCTGGTGGAGGTAGGGGAAGACGTTCTTCTTCTGAACTCGACTGTTTGTAATGTTGTGTTTCTCTTGTCCTGTGTTGATGCTACTTCAGATTTATTCCTACAATCTACTGCCACTTTTTATTGTTTGTGGGCAGAGCTTTTTAGAAACAATCTATGGTGCAGAGTGAAGTTAGAAAACTATGTGTTCATCCCACCTGGTTTATCTGCATTGATAAAGAGTTTACGTACTTTATTAGTTCACGTGTGGTGGTTTATATACAAGTTTGACTGAGTTATTTTATCCAAACATTGCTTGTCGGCTATTTCAGAGTCTGTAAAGCAACCGACAACCAAACAACTTTTCTAAATAAAAGCTCTGTTCGCAGAAACAAAACGAACATTGTGATTTTATCTGAAGACAAATTGCCAAACAGGAAGTGGTTCTATGAGTGTCGCGGTTCAGTCCGTCTGTGTCTGTGTCGATGTGATGAACTACAAATGATCTGATGGCGTTTCGAGCCGGTGGTTTCGCCCGGTTGTCGACCACGGCTGTAGTTTATCTGAGGACCTACGGGAGGACATGCTCAACTCTGTCTGCAGACTGTAAATTCAAACTTTATTAATATTGAGCGTATGTGTCCAAATTGCACCAAACTCGACACTGAAACGCTTTGTGGAATTATTAGATAGATACAATACTGTGCTAAATTGAATGTAATGGCAGGATATAGATTTTCTCTCAGCACGAGCCGCTCCGACCGACTCCCAGCGTCCCTGCTGCTCCACTTAACTGTGAGATTGTCTTAATGTGAGCTCCTGCACTCTGGTCTCTCTCTCTCCCTGCAGCCGTTCTGGCCTCTGGGAACAGGCATCGCTCGTGGCTTCCTGGCTTCCTTCGACACCGCCTGGATGGTGAGGAGCTGGGGAATGGGAGTCCCACACCTCAAGGTCCTGGCTGAGCGGTGAGCAAGTTTCACTCAGCTGTGCACAATGCAGCCGGATCGGATTTCATGAGGAACACGGCAGGTTTCGTGATGTAGCTGCAGCCTCTTTCCTCACTGCTGCCTTGTTTCTCACCACCTACACTGACTGCCTGCTAACTCAGGAAGTGACTCCACTAAGAGAGAGATGAAAACAACTCAGTTATATATTGGTCTTTGTCTCATTTTGTGCAATGTAGCATTTAGAGCCGTATATTTTTATTCCCTTTCTCTTCTGTTTTATGGTGTTATTTTATTTATATGCAGCAGTTTGTTACTTTGCTCTGGGGAAGTTGCTTATACTTAATATACTTTACTTGCGTACTTAAAAAAAAAGAAGTGAAAGTATTCTCATCAGTTCTTTGTACAGTGAAATTCACATGTTCTATTATTAGTACTAGGTTTGGCTTTTGGTTAAACTGAAATAAGGATTCTGACTCAGAATCTATTTTCAGGGTTTTTGCAGGAAAACTAAAGTCAATGATTTGAATTTAAGGCCTTAAAAGGTCATAAATACTTTTAGGTAGTTTTTTATTATGTTATGCATCGTAGTTTTTAGTGTCTCCATGTGTTGTAGTTCTTTCTCAACCAT
This sequence comes from Hippoglossus hippoglossus, assembly GCF_009819705.1. Classification (NCBI taxonomy): domain Eukaryota; kingdom Metazoa; phylum Chordata; class Actinopteri; order Pleuronectiformes; family Pleuronectidae; genus Hippoglossus; species Hippoglossus hippoglossus. Next base: position 25,648,024 of record NC_047157.1, read on the forward strand.
ACGCAGTAAGAAAACTACAAACGGGACCAACATGGAGCTGATGACTGATCATTTATCTCAGTCCTATGACGATGGTCTTTAAAATGCTTAAATTTAACTTGTTACCTGCACAAACACAGTTTTTATGTGTTTCCTTGAAACCTATTAAAATAAAGTGCCAAAGTGAATCAGTGTCCCTGTGGATCTCATCAGCAACAGCCCCCCCCCCCCCCCCCCCCATCCTGAGACGATTAATATGATGAATAGTTGTTTTGGTTGCACGGCCGTTAAAAGTATTTCAGCGGAGTTCCTTGATGAGATTTGGCTTCTGGCGACTGAAAAACAAAATGTTTGACACTTAAAAACAAGAACATAAAATGTATAAATAGCGGTATCACAAAAGTACACAATATGTGATATGAGCATATAGATGAATTTCACAATAAGAGCTACATGTATGGAAGAATGAATTTGTGAGTAGTTTTGAAACATGAAAAAACATTGTAGCATTTATTTTACGTTCTGAATGTCGTTGCAGAGTCTGACATTTACCACAAAGTTTTAAAAAAGTCAACATTTATTTAACTCCAGTCAGTTTTTACTTCAGTTCTCTGTCTGTTCATCTCGTGTGAAATGAAAAACACGAGCCGTTGAGTAATCTGAAAACAACCCCTCCCAAGTTACACAACCCCTCCCTCTCCTCATTCTCTCATGTCTGTGTGGCGACGAGTGACCGATCTGTCGCTGTGTCTGGCTCTAACCTCCTGTTTTTCATTCCTTCGATAACCTGTGCAGAGAAAGCATTTACCAGCTCCTGTCTCAGACCACACCTGAAAACACCAGCAAAAACTACGCCGGGTACAGCATCAACCCCAAAACGCGTTACCAGAGGATCAACCTCTCCTCCATCCCCACCAGCCAGGTCAGGACTGTCCTCCGCTCTTTAGACAAGACACAATCTCATAAAAGCAAAAGCACAGCTCAGACCTCGGCCTCCTTATGAAACCACATTTAGATTCACTTGATCCAGATTTTTATTTGGATCTGCACCAATTTCACACACTCATGATATGCCAGATCCATGATTCATATTTTGAGAAATAAATGAAAATGTAATTTGAAAGTGAAAATCCTGGACCTGCCCCAAACTTATACAGATGAAAACACATCCTCCATTTAAACAGACAGGTATTTATCACTTCTTGGCCTTTTATATTATTTCCAAATATGACAATAGACGCCTTTTATGTAAGATTGCTGTTTGTTTGTTGAACTCTGAGCTGGTGAAGGATTTATTTCTATCAGCTTGTTATGACTAATCTGCCTATCACCTAATTTAGGTGCAGCACCTTTACGACGTGGATAAATCCCAACCATCCAGCAAGAAGCAGAAGGACAAGATTTCTTTCATGCGTCACGGTCAGCTGGTCTTCTTTGGTCTCTACTCATTTTGTCAGTGGGAAAAAATGTCTCATAGATGGTGTTTGTATTTGTTCAGATTCGATCCGTGGTTTTGAGGAGTTGTTGAAGTGGTGCCAGACTCACACGGCCGGTTACGAGCACGTGAAGGTGAAGGATTTCTCTCAGTCCTGGAGGTCGGGCCTGGCTCTGTGCGCCCTCATCCACCACTTCAGACCCCAGCTCATGTGAGTCGCTGCGCTGACGTGAGCTGACGGCGCCACCGATGAGACACGGGGCCGTCTCGTGTGATTTTGGGCACAATATGTTGATATACTTTGTAAATTTGAGCTATTCTGGTCATAGTAAAGTAATGCTGCGCTAAAAAAAGGTACCAAACATTGGCAAGGCAATCAAATCCAAATCACACATGGCTCAACAGCCCAGGACTCCTCTTTAAGTTTAATGTTTATTCTGTGTTTTATTTCTTGAGCCTATAACCAGAAATAGCAAATGAGCAACTTGACTTCTGACTTATTCACAGTCCAGTAAAAAAAAAAAAAAGCAGAACTAAAAGATAAACGTAAACATAACAACAGTATTTTTAGGTTTCTTTTGTCGAAGAAGGGCACGTACGGGTCCGTTATCATTAGTTTATATGTAAATATATAATCTAAATCCTTTATTTACTCCCCTGGGAAATAGATAAGTGTCATAAAACGTTCTCACAATGTTAAAGAAAGTGAAAATAAAGTTCCTGGCTCCACAGCCTCATCTAAGTCTGCACCAATAATTAATGACTTCCTTTCCAACAAGTAGTTTTTGTATAATCCTACTTACAACCAGCTGGACGGGTGAAAAGCCTCCTTGGTGGAGGTTATAAGTTCACGTGTGTTTTCCATTGTGTCGTAAATCATCCACTTTGTCCAGTCATGCGTAAAAACATTTGCTCTCACATGTTGAAACCATTCTTCTGTTGTGACTTCACTGTTTAGTTAGTTCCCTCTTACGGGTTTGGCCTGGCTGCTGATCTACAAGGAGGTGTCACAGTCTGTCTCATAACTGCTTCCCTCTATTTCCTCCTCAGTGACGTGAGCTCCCTGGATGAGTCCAGCGCCGCTCACAACAACCAGCTGGCCTTCGGCGTCCTGGAGAGGGAGCTGGGCATCCCCCCCGTCATGTCTGCCCGTGACTTCACCAACAGCGGACAGATAGACAAGCTGTCCATGGTGCTCTACCTCACGCAGGTGCAGGACGCCTTCACCGTGCTAGCTAAGGATAAAACTCTGGGTATGTGTGACGAAACGAACAGAGCAATCATTTCCTCCTTTTGTCTCTTGTTGTACGCGATTGGTGCGTTCGACTTTACGTGGCTCTCCGCTGCGCTGACCTAACGTGATGCACACCGGTTAGAAATTTGATACGACTTTATCGAGCGTTGCAAAACCCCACTGTGTCACGGGACCTGAAAGCATCGCAGCAGCGGTTCCCCTCCAGCTGCAGCTGGGAACTGTGACGACACAACTCTGCTCTGATTGGCTGAAAGCTTCATATCGTTACCTTCTGCTTTGCCGCGATCTTAAAACTACTCAGCTCTGTTCTTCTCCTCCAGCTTCAAATGAAAACACCCTGATAAGGAGAAGGTGCAGTCACCTGGGCCGGGAACTGATAACTGTATTAATAATCAACCAAATCAAAATAAACACGTTCCCGTCACAACTAATTAAAACTATTTTAATGCCATTAATTAAACGTTCTGCTGTGTTTCTATTAGCAGCATCGATCTTACATAACGCGGTTGCTAGGACACTGCGTGGCGTTAACACCACCTTTTAAAGATGTCAGGTGTCCTCCCACTGAAGTGAGCAAATCACTGCTGTCTCTTTAAGAGCCCGTTACCCAGAATTCATTGGACTTAAGTGGCCAGTGTGCACAGATCCAGCCTCTGCTGGTGGAGCTGCTCTCCTGCACCACAGCAGAGCAGGCAGCCAGTCACCGTGCTGATCAGGGGCTGATGGGGCTCGTCTCTCTCGTTCGGCTCAGCCTGCACCGGAGGACGATTTGCTCTCGGCTCTTTGCAGCAGAGGTATTTCTCTACCCACAGGCTTTGAGGCGTGAGGAGTTTGTGCAGCGTAAATGTGCAGCCCAGCGTTGGGGGGTAGGGGGTGGGGGGGCAGTGAATGAGCTGAAGTGGGTGTGATGCACTGAACGCTGTGTGATGCTGTGCTGCTCTGCTTGGGATCCGCTGACTGATGGGCAGGCAGGAGGGAGCTGTCTGTCTCTGGTTACCTTATCTGACTGGGGGAGTGGGAGTGTTGGTCAGAGCAGCAGCTGAGGACTGTTCATGTGGTTTCAGCTCAATTCAGCTCCTGCTGCTGTGATGCTGCAGAAAATACAAATACGAGGGATTATTTACATGTGTGTCAACCAGGAAAAGGTAAAGCTGGAAGGTACAATCAGAATATTTGAAGCAGCTGTTTGCACAGCTGTAAGTAGGCCAACGCTGGTGTTCACACGCCTGCAGGATTTCTGTCTACTTTAATGTTGAGATGAAACTGAATTCGATGTGAGTGACATTCTTTTATTTTCCTACGGCGACAGACCCCGCAGGCTTCCTGCCGCCTTCCAAAACGCTGAGTCTCTCCCGGACGCAGACGGCCGTCTTTTTCCTGAGCAAGCTGAAGCACAACTCTCTGCAAAGACGCAAGGTACGCCCACCGTGACCGGAGTTCACTGTTTGCACAGAGTAATGAGAAAGATAAAGATATTTTCCAACACTGTGGCACAGCGGCGGGAGGTCACGTCTGGGGCCTACGGGCTGTGTTCTCGTGCCTTCGGGCGACTCACATGCCTGTTTGGGTTTGTGACTCCAAAGAAAAAACATAATCAGGTCATGCAATAGTAAATAGTGCTTCTGATTGTTCTCTGCAGGAGAAGCAGGCAGCAGACAAACCAACAGGAGCGAGCGACACAAGGATGGAAGATGAGGACAGTGTGAGTTTTGTTCTGCTGCGTAAATTCAGCGTTGGCAGCTTTTCTCTCCCGATTCTTCTCATCTCATTTTTTGCTATTTCTGTTTATGCTGAGTTTAATTTCCGGCCTTGTGATCTTTTCCCATAGACGTTGGTTCCTGCTGTGTCCCCTGAGCTCAGTCCCAGGCCTGCTCCTGCTCCTGCTCCTGCTCCCGAGCCGCGTGCCGGTGGGTCGATGACGAACAGCGACGGCTGCTACTTCTGTGGTCAAAGGGTTTACGTGCTGGAGCGCATCAGTGCTGAGGGCAAGTTCTTCCACCGGAGCTGCTTCACCTGCCACCGGTGCAGCATCACACTCCGACTGGGGGGATACACCTTCGACCAGGCCACAGGTAGAGACTCAGTAACACAACAACCATTCAGTCAACCACTCACAACCGCTTGTTTCCTAATCTCTTCGCCCTGGATTGAAACACCTGGGTTGTTGAGCACAATACTACACGTGATACACGGCCCACGATAACTAGAATATCACGATACTGCGATTCTGTGATCATCGATGTATTGCAAGACAAACATATCATCATGATATCTGTCCAACTGAAGACGGAAAACAAAATGTCCCTAAAGAGCTAATGTGCAGGATTTGTGTTTTTATTCAATTTCACAGTTTGAGATAAAACAATGTCCACATGTGGCATCGTTCAAATATAAAATAACCATGAACCGTCAAAGGTTCAAACTATATGTATATATAACTTACTAAATATGGATATTTGGCTCCAGCATATCGATAATCGTGTCTCATGAGTCAGGAAAAAACTATGTTTCTGTATGGATATCTTTTCCCCTAGTCGTGATCAGAGCTCTTGTTGCCTGTGTATTCAAATTGTAATAATATTGAACGTATGCGCTTCATCGGGCCTTCATCAGTACACGTGACAAGTGTGAAGCTGATAAAATGAACGGTTCTCGAGCCACGCAGTTTTCTGGATTCTTACACAGATGAAGCGCTTGTATTTCTAAGTGTCCTCTCAAAGCCAGAATAATTTGTGTCCCGCCCCCCCTTTTTATTTATTTATATTTGTGCAATTAATAATTTGAGACCCTTTTTTTAAGTGAGTTCCCATTTAGACCAACGAGAGATTAATCATTTAAGAAAACTTCAGCCTCGACTTGTGTCTGACTTTTCAACTTATTGTCTGTGACGTCCCCTCAGGGAGGTTCTACTGCGAGCTGCACTCCGAAGATCTGGTGAACGGGGCTGAACCATCTTGTCAGGTGGGTCACCGAGCGGGAAACCGTCCTGCTGCCGACTCCAGACTGCGTGTTGACTCCTCGTGTTCACGATGCTCGTGTTACACAATCTTCTGTTGCACGATATGTCATCCGTCTGTTGCCTGGTCCGGTGTCACACGCCTGCGGGCGCTCACTCCATCACAGCAGCCGTGCATCGCTGTAATGAGAATGTGTTGCTTCAGAGCGTGTGTCGTCTGGGGATGAGGTCATTTTACATTTGTGCTAGAAAACAACCATTTTTCTTTTCTGTAACTTATTTAATCTCCTCCTTTTTTAAAGGATCTTGTTTTACTGCAGTGCCAAACACAACGACACAATTTCCCCTTTGAATCTGGGATAGTTCTATCATATTAATTTAATTTAACTGGAATGTTGTATGTTCTTATGAGTCATTTAACAATCTTTATCAAGAATTCATTGATTGAATGTTGGATTTTTCCAAGCAGGACAGCCAAGGAGTGGACAAAGGGACAACTGACGAGAACGGTCTTTCCAGTGATGACTATACACTGTCTCCGTCGGACGAGGAGTTCGAGCACACGTTGGACTGCGCCCCCTCCTCACCTACAGCGTCCCACATCTGTGACGGGCAGGAGCAGCGCACACGTGGATCCAAAGGAGAGTCCAGAGAAACTCCCACAGATCCTCCTTCCAAAGCCCAGGTAGCAGCTCCCGTCCCCAAGCCCCGCTTCTCCCGGCAGATCAGCCCGCAGCCCTCCCCTCCCAAAGCCAAACCTCGCACAATCCACCTTTTGAACCCCTCGACTCCAGAAACTCACTCACCTGCGACGCCGACGAAGGAGACGTCTAAGGCAGCGCCCGACTCCCGACCCAAGCAGTCGCTGCGGAAGCTGCAGCTCACCAACGAGGAGAAAAGCCTGCTGGTGAATCTTCAAAGTTTAAGCGCCGACTCAGACTCTGAGACCCCCGGAGGATCCTCCTCCTGCTCCTCCTCCTCGGCGACGGCGGCAGGTCCGAGCCCCCCCAAACCCGGGGGCCTGGACGGGCAGGAAGAGGAGGGCTACTGGAGCAGCAGCACCACCGGGCACATGCGGGAGAAGAGGAATCGCCGCTGCTTCAAGAGGAAAGAGATGCCAAGCGGCCAGACCAGAGAACGATCAAAGTTTTCCCCCTGGAATCTCTCGTCCCCGAGGATCAGCAGAGACACGCGGCTCAGTGTCCACGTTAATCATCCAGGGAGAGTGGGTGAGTTGACGACTTCTTTTCTAATCTCGAATGAAGAGAAGTAGAGTTTTTGAGTCACTCTGGGTTCATCGTTACATCTTTTGTTGTGTTTCAATCCCAGAAACAACATTCAGACACGTGCACAGCACCTCGGAGGAGGGAGCCGATGGAGATGACGACGACGAGGACGACGACGAGGAGGACGACATGTTTGAACGAGATGATATCGACCTGTACGATGAGAAAGTAAGAAGAGGGATGGATCTGATGTTGTTATCTCACATTTGACAGCTGTTCCACTCACAGCATTCACACATCACCTTCACTTCCAGACTCTGCCGTCAGACCCCGTCAAGGCCGAGAAGATGGAGTTCATGAAGATTAGGACGCTGGAGCGACGAGCCAAGACGAGTGAATTACAGCGATTGCGTAATGCACAGGTCAGTGTGAATTACAGCGACACACACACACACACACTGTAAACTCTGAAAATCTAATGAACATCTCACAGATTGTAACTTTGAGCGTGTGAGTTGCATTTTGCTCAGGTGTTTTTCTAACTCTGTCTTGTTCTTGTGGGTTAAAGTCGATCCAGAGGCGACTGGAGGAGATCGAGGTGACCTTCAAGGATCTGGAGGATAAAGGTGTCGTGCTGGAGAGGACTCTGAGAGGAGAGGCCGGTAAGAACCACACGTCAACAGCACATTCAGGATTTCTAATTCCTCATATTATAAAGGGCCTTGTTTATTTCTTTTTAGGGACTTTTAAAACGTTTTCTTTTATGAGCCCAACAGTTTAAACAGATTTTAACCAGATGTTGTGTTTCCTGCAGCCGAAAGACATCAACTACTGCAGTTTATAGCAGCGGTGTCACATTTTAAAGCCTCCTGCATCGTTTAAGTCCCACGTATGGAAGCACTTTGGCTTCTGTTAAATACACTGAAGACAGACCTGTGCTGTTCCTGTGTTTTTCTCCTCCTCCAGGCAGCAGCGGTTCCCCCGACATGATCGAGCACTGGATCCATCTCGTCCACGAGAAGAACGCGCTGGTTTCCGAGGAGTCTGACCTCATGGTGGCGTGAGTGACTCGCTTGTAAACAGTTGGTGCACAGTGTACTCCTGTCTCGTCAAACACTGGGAACACAACACGGCTTTTGTGCGCGTGGTAGAAGTGACACGGCCGCCAGAACAACATCAGACTTCCGCCCTCAGAACACACTGTGTTGTTTGTTCTCAGCCAGTGTTCACACTGTATTTGCTGCACATCCTTTTGCGATGACTTGCTTCTGAAAGCGAGACGCCACGCTGTCGTGACTCAGCTGATGTTTGTGTGTCTCTCTCTCCCAGGTCTCGACAGCTGGAGCTGGAAGACAAGCAGAGCATGCTGGATTTGGAGCTCAGGAAGTTCATGGAGCTGAATGGTGCGTGTAGTTTTCTGTGCGCTCATGAAAACACGAGTTGTTGAAGAGACCTTTTGATTCTGCTGCAGCTACAGAGCTGAATACAGTCATTGTGCATGTTAACATCCCTGAATATCATCTTTGTCCATGGTTCAATATACAAGGACCATTTCATTACCAGCATCAGACATTCTTTTCTTAATGTGGCGAGTACTGAGTAACACTGGCTCCCACATAGTGTTGCATTATGGGATGTTTGTAGCCTAAATGTCGTAAGGATTGTGCATTTCCTCGAGTCTATTTATAGTTTGTCAGGTTCCCATTTTGCAAGTCTGTCTCAAAACATTATTCAGAAGCTCGTGTGTATACTGAGATCCTTGTGGGTCATAAAACCCTTAATTGTAGAAGCTTCTGAGTCCAAATCAAGTCAGTGTTTCCAAGTTACTGTCTCTCAAGTCCCAAACTCCCTCGTTGTGATTAAATCAAGTTCCAAACCTCAGTGGAGTAACTGAAACAAAAACCCCACTTGATTTGATTAACTCAGACTGGTTTAGCCTCATATTAACTGTTGGCCCCTTAAATTCAATCAGGCTGCTTCTAACTGCACAAACTCATAGATAAATATGTCCATTGATCGATTCTCTGAGATCTCACGACGTAGCGGTAGAGGAAAAAACATCCTGGATCAGCACCAACATTTAATCGGTTCTTTCCTGACCCGTATCGCCTCCTTCCACCTGGTTTACTTTCACGCTCTGTGCAGCAGTTTGTGAGTAATCCTGCTAAATAACAGACAAACAAACGCAAACACATGTGGAGCTGATGAAGCTGAGTGAGGCTGAGGGGAGCTACAGATTCAGATGATGGAGACAACTATCGTATTGTTTTTACATCATCATTCATTGCGTGATTATTCTGAATATGTTGGTCAAAGCTGCTTCAAAGTGTGTCCTTGTGTTTGTCTGGCAGACAAGACGCAGGAGCAGGAGGCGGAGGAGGAGCGGTTCCTCCAGCAGATGATCGAGGTGGTGGACATGAGGGACTCTCTGGTCTCCTTTCTGGAGGAGAAGAGGCTGAAGGAGATGAGCGAGGAGCAGGAGGCCTTCTCCATCATGGAGGCCAAACGGCACTCGAAGGCAGGATCTCAGGTTCACTGGGCATAAGACTCCCCCCCCACCCCCCCCCCCCACACACACAGACACACACACACACAAACACACACACTCACACACTCGTGCACATGCAGCATGGACCTGTATGTACGCGGGGAAGTAGATGCTCTCTAATCTGCTGACTTGAAACCTGAGACTCAACTTTTTTTGCGACGCCAAAGAAGCTGCAGACTCGTTGCAGAATCCGACCACAGGCGCTTCCACGGCGGCGAGGACTCACATCTTCAGGCTTCATGGGGCCAACGGCTGAAGGAGAACACTCCGGCCCCTAGAGGGAGACATAACCCTGGAGATCTGAGGAGTCCACACGCACACACGGCTCTGGGGCGGCAGAGTCACAGCAACACGCCACATATGGGGGAAAAGGATCTTTAGTGTTTGCTGCACCGTTGAACAACAACCACCACGCAGCAGATAAGCGTGACCCGGCCACGGACCCGGTTCCGGTGTCGCAGACGTGCGACTCCACCAGCGTGACGTCACATCGGTGCCTGAGAGCCTGATCTGAAAACACAGGGTTACTGTGGGTTAAAGAGTTTGATGTTTTGAATAAGTACTGTTGTACACACCGACATAATATACAGTGCATATCATACTTCTATTATTATTTGGAATATTGAATAGAAATGCGATTTAGAGTTAAAGAATAATAAGAGTTTAAATATTAGAATTATTACAGTCAAATCCAGTTATTCATTATTTTTAGTTTCTTATTTTTGAAGGTTTCTGAATTGTGTAGCACTTCCTGCTGTTCACCACGTCCCTCCCCTGATCGCACGTTACACTCAGGGGTCGAAGGTCCAGGCCTCCCGGGTCAGAGTCGGGGGGGTTTCACAGATGGATTTGCACATTCTGCCGTTTTATTTTTTATTTTCTTTTGTAGGTGGAAGTGAGACGAAGCTGGTTCATCTATTTATAAATTTCTATCGTTTATCATCTGCAGGTGTTTCCACTCGTGCAGAAGAGCCACGATCGAGACACACAGCAGTTTGGTGTTAGTTCAAAAGGAGCCTTATGTATTTATCGCTCTGCTGCCATTTTGTGCCGCTCGGGCAGCACTTCACATTATATCAAATAAAGATCATGCACTTTGCTGTTTTTTTAGTTTTCTTGTCTCTGATCATACGTTGAAGTCCTCTGGTGTTTCCTGGTGTGAACAGAGTGGATGTGTTGAATAACCTGAGTCCTGCAGGACGGATGTTCATCTACGTTAAAAGAATATAAAACATGAACACAGGAGAATCATCACAGGTGGAAGAAATATTCAGATTAACTACAAACTTTCCCAACATTCACCTTATGAAACCATTTTTACATCCAGTAGATGTGGATTTTTATTTGGATCTGCACCAGTTCACTCACAGTCCTATCTTCAAAACAAACAAGTAAAGAAACAAACATGAGTCATCAGCTCCTTGGCAGAAGTGTCAGTAAAACTCATTTTGTACTTTTGATATTTTAACTACATTCTGCTCACATCACTTATGAATTATTCACCTTGTAGTGAAATATTATTACGTTGTGTTGTTGCTACTTTTCTTACCTCCACCGAGGACGTTATGTTTTTCTGTTTAACAAAAACAAATTGACAGATTACCATTGGGTAATTCGGTGAAGGGGAACTGACATTTATGGATGTGTGTGAAATACTAAGTGATATTCTAGGTATATATCACATTGTTGGGTTTTCCGTGTGTGTGTGTGTGTGTGTGTGTCAATACAAACCCAGTTCAGTCCAATTACAGAAGGTGAAGGAAAAGATGAGCGTCAGGTTATTTTATCTTTTAGGAGTTTCTCAAATGATTTTGTGTGAATCCCAATAATCGTATCACAATTTAATAGACAGTGATGGACAATTTAATCCATATTGTTATCTGTCATTGATCGGATTCTATAAATCATAAAGCAGTTAGTTGTGTTGGTGTTGAACCCTGTGTGATGTACAGTGGCCATGAGGTGACAACACAACAGCAAATACGTGAACAAAAGAAAAACAACAAATCACAGAACATGTGAACAATGCATCTGTCCAATCAGGGTGAGTTTTATAGATTTATAGATTTTCATTTATGTGTTTCAGTGCCCCAAACTCATGTAACCAAACATAAAAACAAATTTTAATTATAGAATTTGAATTGAGTGACCATGGCTGGAAAACAAGAGGGGGTCATACAGGACAAGCCTCATGATATCGCTGACTAATAACATGTTCATATTTAATCCTAGGTGAATAGAGCTGCTTATGTTTTTATGTAATTTGGAATATTGAAGTAATAGATCCAGTAAAAGCCGTATTCCTGGAACCAGTATAATTGCAGCTGGCAGGATTTCTGACCCAGTGACTGTGCTGCTCTTGTGCAGGTTAACATCCATCCTGTTGTTCACCCCCCCTCCCCCGACACCTTCTCTCCTGATTGGAGAAAAGACTTCAGCTCGTTCTGGTTCTAAAAAGAAAATTACACCACAAATGGGAAATGACCATGACAACCCGTTGAACCTGTAACCATGACAACACGATGAGAAAGTCTAGCTGCTGATGTTCTTCACAGGGTTGTGTTCTTTCTATCGGCCTTCAGGACGACGCGTCTGCATCGCTGCAGCTGTGGATCGGAAATATCTGGATTTTTTTTGCACAGCACAAGCAGGTTTGGTTTGTGTTCAGTAAATACAGGAGGCCGACTGTGTCATGGTGACCTGTGTGTGTGTGTGTGTGTGTCTGTGTGTGTGAGAGGCAGGTGACATGATTACCTGATGCAGATTAATACATAAGCCTGTTAACGGTCCCCTCTGAAGACCACAGTGCTCACTGCTGCAGGTTTATTCAGGCCAACGCTGCAGTGGTGGAAACATCAGTCTGTGTGACCACTAACCAGAGGGTCGGTGGTTCGATCTCCGGATCCTCTGTCCTACTCAGTGCCCTCGGGCAAGATACTGAACCCTCAATCGATTGCTGTCAGGGACAAGTGCATGAATGGCGTGTAATAAAAATACAGCTCATTTACATTTTTCCTTCATAGATCATCAATATGTTTCTTTTGTTCAGAAGAAAGTTTGGGTTTCCAGGTTGAGAATAAATACAGAGAACATGGAAATATACAAACGTAAAAATATACACGCACAGACATTTAAAGGTGCAAAAGAAATGTATGTACATATACTTACTTTACGTTGCTTCATTATTAAATAAGTTACGCCTCCATTTGATTGTTAGTTTGCAGGATTTAGCAAAAACAACTCAAACGATTTCCATTAAATTTTGTGGAGGACCCCAGCAGGGGCGTACCCAGGGGCTGGGCCAGGGGGGCACTGTCCCAACTTGAAAAATGATTTGGCCCCTGAAGTGCCTGTGTCCTGTCGTGCGTGGATGTTGTTACATATAATTGGCCCCTCTGTGTAAATTGTGGCCCCTGACATAGAAACATCATAGATCCGCCTCTGGACCTGGAGGAACACACCAGCTTTTCTTTATTGATTCACTTTCTTTAATATTGTGATTTTCAGAGTGTGTGCAATTTGGTGCAGAGCCAAATAAAAAGTAAATGCTCTTCTATCTGTGCTGAGGAGCGTGCTCAAACTGCTGCGCGCGTACACGTGCACGCACTGGCTCGCGAGGTGAGTGGCTGGCTCGTGGATGTTGTGGTTTTGGTGGAGGAGCCGCTCCTCTGCGCAGGACGCACACTTTCTCCACATAAACCTGCAGCATGTGTGCAGAGAGGAGCGATGCAGCGGCAGCAGCAGCAGCAGCCTGAGCTGGATCCTCTCAGAGAGCACCTGTGAGAGTGTCCGCCCCCCCCCCCCTCGCCTCTTCTCTCCATGGATGTAATCTCCGACCTGACGACAGGTATTAGTCGGGTCCCAGACGCAGTAATCCGTCCAGACCAGGACGAGCTTTGCGCAGGAGAGTCAGAGCAGCCGAGCTCCTGCAGCAGCAGCGCACAGAGTCCAGGTGAGTCCCATCACATCCCATCCCATCCCATCACATCCCATCAGTGAAGCAGCCTCTGCTCCATCAGGGGAACCACCTGTATCTGGAGGAATTAGAACCGTTTGCAGAGTTACATCTTTTGAGGATTGTGGGGTTTTTTTTATTCCTGCAGAGCCAGAGCTGCTTCATTTGTATTCTGAGGGGAATGTTGTGATTCCTGCTTGTGTTCAGTGACGTTGGCTGAGTGGTTCAAGTCTGAGCTGAATATCTGACCAGCCGCCGGTTTTTGCCGCAGAGTGAGATCTGATGCTGCAGCCAACCTGTGGCATGAGAGGTGTTGTTATTGTTATAATTATCCTCTGTGCATTTACCTGTAGGTACGAGGGGGGTGAAGAGCAGGACGAGTGTTCATGTGACTCTAAAAAGTCTCTGCATTGAAATTTGGATCAGTGACGTGCATCATCTTGTTTGTGCTTTAATCTCCATGAGAATGTAGAAACAGTTGATCCTCTGCTCCATCGCATGTATTTACCTGAACAGCAGCACAATGAACAAATAACTGCAGTAAAATAAAAGATGTGAGAGCATCAGAGACATCAGAGCCCGTCAGTGTGTGGGTGGACTGAGTTAGAATCATGCATTAATATGTAGATGTCGTGTTTGACATGTTTGCATGTGGATCCGTGCAGGAGCAGCACAACAAGAGGTTTCCCCTCCGTCTGTTGTCCACAGATTTCAGGGCTTTTGCTTTAATGCTCAACAAGTGCCTTCGTTCTCTGGCAGTTCAGCTTTTTTGTCCTGCGCGACCTGTTGCAGGTTTGAGGCTCTGCTCCTCCAGCAGCGGGAGCCGTGACAAGGTCAGGCCTCCAGATGAAGAGTCACTAATCCATTATATAAGAGAAAAGAAGGCAGGAAACTGAAGTGGATAACCTGTTCGTTTAAAGGGCTCCTAATCCTCCTGTGTGCCTGCTGCTCTGTGAGATAAGGCATTAGATAAGTTCTCTTGTCCTCAAACTGCACGAGTTCATTATATAACTTCACACCAGAACTGTGTGTTATTATTACTGGTGAACTTTTAATCTTTAACATTTTGGACCAGGCAGTGCAGAGAAATTCCAATGCACAGATTCTTCTTGCCCCCCCCTGATGATTTCTGAGCCGTGTTCATGCCCAGCAGTGTCGTCCAGTGTTCTCCGAGCCTGACGCTGCCGTTCAGCCTCCTGTGAGTCAGTCACAGATCAGATTAGAGCTCCAACCTTCTGCCTGACAAAGACACATCTGCTGCGTCCTCCTGGAGACGCTCTGAGCAGCAGCACCTTCACGCCTGCCGTCTCACGACTCGCCCGTAATCCCAGAGGACGTTCTGTCCCTGATGATGAGGGAGCCTGGATATTAAGCTGCAGGATTATCATCGAGAATCATTCCTGTGCCTCTTTCTCTCTCTCCTCACGTCTGAAAAAGAAACCCCACCGCAAGCAGACATGGGCCGTCAGGAGGGCGACTACGTGTGGAAGAAGAACACCGAAAACATCCAGGAGGTTTTTGACATCATGGAGGAGTTGGGCTCGTAAGTACATCTCACTCAGATTCAACATGTTGATGATTTTGTTTCGAGAAATCGTAACATTTAATGAGCTGAGGGTTTTTTGAATCAACAGTAGAATTTAGAGTTATTCCTTTAGTGATTGAACAAGCTGCAGTAAACCTTTTTATTTGTGATACTTTATTCTCACAATTTTACATTTGCTATCATACTTATAGCAGTTTTACAATATTTCTGTATTTCTGTGGTGAATAAAAAAAGGAAAGAGCAGAGAATATACAACAAAAAGTAGAGAAAAAGAAAAATGTGAAGTTATGACTGTGCACATATGTTTACATTTACTCACATACATGTACAACATATCATACATGTTGCATATTTATACATTGGATAAACAGACGTAACTCTTCAGGACTGAATTCTATATTAATTCTATATTTAATCCAGATTCTAAAGATGATTCTTTCCATTTCTACAATACAGTTCACATTTGCCTTCCAGTTGTTGAATGAAGGTAAAATAGGTTTGGACCAGTTCCTTGTTACATGTTTTATTGCTGCACGTTGATAAACCTCCAATAAAACATTATAGCTCAGGTACCTGTTTAATTCGAAGTATTTTCATGACAGAACTTGGTGATTAATATGTTTCCAGTAAAGGACAGAACACGTATTACCTTCACGTACCTTCACACTCGGCCTGGTCGCTGGAACCAGCCTCTCAATGTGCTGTTTGAGTTTCAGGACAGATTACTGCTTTGATAGGATTGACACGAGGAATCCTTCTTTACCGAAGTCTTAGACAACAAGATGATCGGGCTGTTAGTCCGACCCCCCCGACGGCAGCAGGCTGTGGAGCTCAGCTGTTCCTTCACAAAATAAGAAGGATCTTGTTAATTCTACTCACAAATAACAAGAACATTTAAAATCTGATTAGAAATCAGGCAGAGCTGAGAAAGATAATCGGTTAATTAACTTTGGTTGAAAAATAATCAGCGTAATTTTATGATCTGAGTCATAATGTATTTTATTTTTAAGATTAAACTAAAGTTATGGTTCTAACTTCTCACTTGTATGGATTTGCTGCTTCTCTTTGTCTAACAGACAAATTAATTAATCAGTGAATTAAGAAAGTGCAATTCATTGGCTCATTTATAATCCAGTCACACTGTTTATATTCTGTAAATATATCCTATCTTATCTTATCTTATCTTATCTTATCTTATCTAATGTGTCTTGTCTTTACAGCCCTTATAAACTAATGTGTGAATGTTTTGCAACACGTCTCTGTATACTACACACACACACACACACACACACACACACACACACACACACACACACACACACACACACACACACTCCCCTGTGCTGGCCTGATTTGTGTGGGCTCAGCGTTAATAAGCAGCCGGTCCTGCAGCTGTCCCGTGTTGAGCGAGCGGCTTGAGGACGGTGGATCAGAGGCCGGTGGTAAATAAAGGTGTGAGCGAGCCGGTGCTGTGACATCAGCTGTGTGTTGTTGGGCAAAACAGTCCGAGCTGCGCGCTGAGGGCGGAGGAGGCCGAACTCATCAGCTGCAGAATACAGAACCATTTCATAACATCTCGTCTGCAGCAAAGAACCTCGACTTCCAAACAAACACTGAGGCTCCTCGGGAAATCACGTTTAAATTCACTACACTGCACCAAACTGCTTGTTATATGTTTAGATCTGTTATGGTCTGGTGTCACTTTAATTATGATCATGGTGATTGGTAACGTTGGGTCTCGTGCACATGTCACGTGCACCTTTGGTGTTTTAGAGAGAGGGTGACATTTTCTGTTGACCGCACTTTATAGTTATTATTTTGCTTATAATTATTGCATTTTAAATGTTATATATGCTGATCTTTTATTTGTTTCTTTATTAGTAAAGTCGTCTTTTTGTCGTATTCTGAGCATCTCATCAAATCTCTTTTTTCGCAAGTCAGACAAAGCAACTCGGCGACGTTTTTGTTTATTGTTCTAAGTTGCAACACATAAATATCAGTCCCCTAAACATTTATTTCATCAAGATGCATGAATTATTCTCTGAAAAATCAAGGACAATGTTGACAAACGCCCCGACTGACGATGTCAAAGAAGGATCCTCCTGATCCGGATCAGCCCCGACATTTAAGATGGTTTCCTGAAGGACTGAAGACTGAAGGAGACGTTTTCCTGCCTCAGTCTGATTTCCTCTCGTCTCCTGTCGAAGGTCTCGACGGTGACGACAAACAGGGCTGAGCTGTCTCACTGGTTTGTTCCCTCTTCCTGTCTTCTGTCATCAAAGAGTCTGGAGGGAGCGTAGAACAGAAACAGCCTTTCCCATTGGGCCTCATCGCACACAGCGAAAACAACATCCTAATGGTTTCCTAGCAACAGGACGCAGCCTCCAACCCCCTGAATGTCTTATGAAACCCGAAGACGTTTCCGTTTAGTCACCACTTTTACGAATTTTAAGCTGAGAAGCGTGCACTCAAGTTCACCCCGGGGACGTCTGATTGCTTCTCGTGTTCGGGGCTTGATTGATAATTTCCCCTGAGAGTCACAATAAAGCTTGGAGGAGACGTCGGGAGGAACAATAGCTTCGTCAGCCAAGGACAAATCAGTTGAGCGACGGGATGTGAAGCACCGTGATGACGCCGTGAAGCAGCATTTCACCGCTTGTGTGACGGGCAGCCGCGACAACGTCCTCGTGATGTGACTCAATCAAACGTGCAACAAGGGAAATATAACAGGAGGCAGTTATAGTTTAAATTCATCCGTGTTCATTCCCTCATCCGCTCACGGGCCCTGACACCCCAACCTGTCCTGTACCTGAGTGTGAGAGCTTGTTGTTCCCGAGGATCCCTGCTGCTGCACATGCTGCGTCTCTGACCTGCGCACCCGAGGCCCTCAGCCTGCCGCCGGTTCCGTTACATCAGGGATAAGGCGCCTAATCCACCCGCTAGGACAACTATTCCCAGACAGCTCTGACGACGGCATGGACACGGAACAGCACAGTGATAAGTCACTGACATGTGGACAGTTAAACCTCAGAGATCTTCATTACGTCTTAATTGAGCCCCTGATATTTGTTATGTTCATTCTACTTATGAAACTGGTTTAGACGTTTCCAGGAAGTTTGCATTTCTGTGTGATGCAAATTAGGCAAAAAGGCAGTGACATCATCAATCCACAAAATCACACAGCTCTGAAAAGAGCTTTTCATTGTTGATATTTTATTTGTAATGTTTATTTTTATCCTTTATTGATCGGACAGCTTGTGACAGGAGGAGAGGGAACTGCAGCTGGAGTCACATCTGCAGGAATGAGCCCCAGTTCATGTTGTGAGCCACCGGGGGCTCCAATAAAAATATGTTTATCTGAACATTATAAAGTTTCAAACATCAAACACCTTTATTTCTTCTTCTCGTCGTCCTTCGCAGATCAGTTTTATATCCGGTTTGTTTAAATCTGCACGAAACACAAGGTGTATAAATGACAGTTGGAGGTTTGAAGTTGGCTCAGGACGATTTTTATTTGAGCATTTTGTGATTTTTGTGCAGATCCAGATGTTGCCGGTTTCATTGCTAAGCTAAGCTAAGCTAAGCTAAGTGTCTGCTGGCTGTAGCTTCAGATTCAGCGTTTGTTTAGATCTGAATATCCTGTTCTGTTTTTATAAATATTGTAAATAGTTCAAGTAGCTGTACTTTGAAATCAATCTTTTGCCAAACTGTTTTTCAGGTTAAAAGCTGTAACATTTCCCCAAAAAAGCAAAACGCAGTCACATTATTACATCTTCTTTAGAGCATTTGAAAGTTCAGGCCTGCAAATAAACACAGAATTCAGGATTTCCTTTGTCATATAAAATGTAGAAATGAAGCTGAAAGAGGCTGGTTTGTTTCCAAAGTGTCACAGTGTCCTGATGGAGTGTGTGTTTGTGTGTTGACGAACAGAGGGGCCTTCTCCGAGGTCTACATGGTGAAGGAGAAGAAGACGGGGAAGATGTTCGCCATGAAGTGTGTGAAGAAGAAACAGAAGAAGGACCTGAATCTGGAGAACGAGATCGCCGTGTTGAGAAGGTGAAGCTTCGGCTCTCGCTTCTTATTCTCTCACTCGTCCGATCTGCTTCACACTCAAAGTGTTGTTTCCCTCCAACAGAATCAAACATGACAATGTCGTGGGGTTGGAGGATTTCTACGAGAGTCGGACTCACTTCTACCTCATCATGGAGCTGTGAGTTTTCCAGCTGTTGTCTTGTGGTTTCAAAAATCAAATTAAGGTTTAAGATTGTAACAGCGGTGGTTTCTCGGTACCAGCGTTTCAGGCGGTGAGCTCTTTGACCGTATACTGGACCGGGGGGTGTACTCGGAGAAGGACGCCAGCGGGGTCATCCAGCAGGTGCTGCAGGCCGTCAGCTACCTGCACCAAAACGCTGTCGTGCATCGGGACCTCAAGGTACAAACCAGGAATCAGTCAAACACGTATGTTTATACTGGAAGAGCTGAACTGTTGGTTTGTTGAATTGATCAAGTATATTTTTCAGGATAAATATGTTTCTGAAGGTTTCAACAAGTTACATTTCAGACTTTTAAAGACCATAATCAATGAGTATGAATCCAATATCAATGAAGGAATATAAAGAGTCATGAACTTGATATTATTAAGACCTACTTTAACATATTTAAGACCTAGTACTTAATATATTAACATATTTAAGACCTAGTACTTAATATATTAACATATTTAAGACCTTTTAAGGCCCAAGATTTAGATTATTCAATTTTAGACCCTGGAAAACCCTGGTATATACATTTCAGGTTTACTTAATCTATTTAAAACTATATTTTTACCTCTTTAAATATAATTTCAGGGTCACATGATCTCTTCTATCTCACACTTATATTTTCTACTTAAACTGTTTGACATGTTTGAAACTCTCTCTTGCTGAGAGTTGCCCCAGAACTCAGTTTGTTTATCTGAGCACAAGTGAGTGGAAACAGGTCGACTTGTCCGACGGTAACACAACACACCTGCCGGCCCGTGTCTGTCGGAGCGGTGACATCAGATCTTGTTTGTTTTGCGTCTCTGCTGAGAACAGTCGTGTCCGCAGGCGTTCTGGTGTCAGGTCGTCCGTCCGTCCATCTGTCCCACTGCTGTGAACGAGATATCTCAGGAACGCCTCCAGGGGATTTCTTCAAATCAGGCACAAATGTTTCACTTCAACTTCAAGATGAACTGCTGAGGTTTTGGTGGTCGGTGGTCATAGGTCAAAGGTCAAAGGTCACTGTGACTTCACTATGTGCTCGTTATGTGCTTTTTGCCGTAACCCAAGAATTAATGCGCAAATAGTTGGATAAACTAATGTAGTGATGTCATTATATATCCGAAAGGTCACAGGTCAACTTCCCTGTGACATCACAATGATCTGCACAAACACTCAGGAGCAGAAGATGAAGATAATCTGTACAGAACCGAGGTTCAACCGAGGTTCAACGGGGATTATTCCTCAGTCTGGAGCTGTGACTGTCTGGATTCTGTTTCCTTTGCACAGAGCCAAGAAACCGTTTTCTGGCTATAGTTTCAAATTTACCATAAAAGAACGCTGCTAATCTTCTTATCTAACTCTTGGCAAGAAAAATCCCCCAGAATCTGGAACTATTCCTCTAAGTTTATGGTTAATACGCCCAAACATCTATTCTGAATCGCAGAAGAAGCTTCATTGACGGCTTTGACACTTTTGTCCAAAGTGAAATACATGAGAAAGTGTCTCAGTGCAGGAGATGAGATGTTCCTCATGAGGAGCAGCGTGTGAACGGCTCTGCTCTGTGTTTGTTCCTGTGCAGCCGGAGAACATCCTCTTCTACAGCCCGGAGGAAAACTCCAAGGTCATGATCAGTGACTTCGGCCTCTCGAAGATGGTGGACAACGACATCATGTCGACCGCCTGTGGCACTCCGGGATACGTAGGTGAGGAGGTCTCAGGAATGACGAGTGGAAATTCACTGAGTGCTGGTGGGTCTGAGGAGACGAGGACACACACCAGTTTGGACAGGATGTAATATTTATACCTGTCGCTTTCAGCTCCAGAGGTTTTGGCTCAGAAGCCGTACAGCAAAGCTGTGGACTGCTGGTCCATCGGAGTCATCACCTACATCCTGTAAGTTTAAACCACAGTTACTTTACATGTCAAATCTCATTTCCCTATTTGAAATAGACATAAATACAAATCGTTGTGAATATATATAGATATAAAAAAGACAAAGGTGCTATTATGAAAATATTATAAAAACAGACACACACATTTATACATATATATATTCAGAGAGAAAACAGAGATCCGCAATAGAACACACATAGAAACAAATTTTATTGTCAAAAAAAAGTTTCCCAACCCTTAATAATAATTAAAAATAAAGATAGGAAGAAGATAAATAAAGAAAACGAGTGTATCCAGTCGAAAATGAAAGTTAAATAAATGTTCTTCATGATAGGGAAGCACTGTCAAAAAATAAATGAATAAATAAATAAGTTGCTGCATTTTAATTTGGGACATCAGGTGAAAACTGATTCCAAAGTTGATCCTGACACAAGCTGCACACAGAATAATGAAGCTGGGACTGACACACACTGTTACACACAATACACAGAGATGCACCTTATTGTAGAATATTTGATATTTTCCTGTATTAATAACTGCTGATGTCATCCCTGCAGACTCTGTGGATATCCTCCTTTCTACGAAGAGAGCGAGACGCGACTCTTCTCCAAGATCATGAAGGCGCAGTACGAGTTCGACGCGCCCTTCTGGGACGACATCTCCGAATCTGGTAAAGCTGCAGAACATTAGCACAGTATTGTTTTGTGTCGCCTGCTGCAGCTGCTTCATGTCAACACACACACAGACACACACAGACACACACAGACACACACACACACACACACACACACACACACTCCCTCTTCTCTAAACTCCATCATCTCTCTCTCTGCAGCTAAAGACTTCATACGTAACATGATGCAGAAGAATCCCAGCATGCGCTACAGCACCGACCAGGCACTCAGACATCCCTGGTGAGAGTCACAGCCCTGAGGATTATAGTAATTATTATGATAATAAACCTAATTCATATTTAAACACAGTAACTGTGTCTAGACTTTACAAGATGACAATGATAAATTGAAGGCAAACAATGGGAAACAGTTAAAAAGCGATTTAAAGATCTCACAGTGACACAGGTAAATAAATAAAAGGTTACAGATGAGAAAAGAGTAAAAACAAGATCAGATTATGAATATTAAAAAAGACAGTAAGATTAGAACCAGGAGAAAAATGGGAGCACTGTGGAATGATGAGTACGGTGTCAAAATAAAATATCCAAAAAGTACTTGGGTGCAAGTTCAGAATGGAACTGAAACGTTGATTGAAATCAATTAACTGGCAGCCAATGAACAGAATCTAAAATCAGTGTAATATGCTCGAAATAAATAAAAACAATTGATTAATTCCGACAGTAAAGATGTTTTTCTTGAGCAGTTACGTCGTGTTTGATGTATTTTCACAGTAAAAGTTTCCATATACTCTTTTCGTCTCTCAGAAGTTATAAAAACCTTGAATCTTGAATAATTAGAGAGCATTTGCTTTTCACCATGTAGATCATGTTCCAGAGATTTATTATAGTTTATAGAGACTTTGACTCAAGGTGATAAACGTCCTCTCTTTCTCCAGGATCATCGGAAAGACGGCGCGCAGCCAGGACATCTACTATTCAGTCAGCGTTCAGATCCAAAAGAACTTCGCCAAGTCCAAGTGGAAGGTCAGTCCTCATTGATTTCTTGGCCTTGATGTGGTAAGCTCGTTTAGGAGCTGCAGTTTATAGTAGATTAATCGTGAGCCGTCCTTAATCCTTCCTGATTAAGGACGGTTTAATCAGATATTGTTCTGTAATCAAGGCCAATGAGTGTAGATCGAGGGCTGAAGGTACACTTCAGTGTCCCCCAGTAAAAATGTAGCATCTTCGGGTTGAGAAAGTCGTCTCACGTCTCCATGTTCCGTCCCCAGCAAGCCTTCAACGCTGCCGTGGCCATCAACCACATGAAGAAGCTGCAGCAGGCCCACTCCGAGCAGCTCACGAGACTGACCAGCATCCCCGACATCAAGGTCGTCGACCTGTCCTCCCCGACCACGACCCGCAAGCGTCTCGATCCGGACAAGCCTGACCCGGAGGTCGGCGGGGGGGCACGGGGGACGAGTCACATCCCCGTGCCCACGAGCCCCGTCGAACCCAAGAGCCATTACCAAACGCTGAAGGCCACTCAGAGCCAGGGCGCCGCACACCACGCTCCGTCTATATCCGAGCAGGGAAAACACGTGTACCACTCGGAGCCCGCCAACCTCAACGGGTTCGTAACCAGCTGCAGCGTCTGAGTTCTGCCCGTGAGACTGAAGTGGGACGGACACGTGACACTAACGCTCTGCTTTGCTTTTCAGGTATTGTCAGAACCGAATTGGAAAGACGGTGCAGACCGGAGTTTGCTCAGTGATGTGAAGGCTGCGTGAAGTTCACACGGAAAAAAAGCATTTTACTCGGTAGGTGCAAGCAAAGTATTTCAATATGTATGAATTAGACAATTTTGCAATTATATTTATAAGTTGTTCTTACCAAGAATAGAAATATTTAAAGACCTGGAGAATTATAATAAATAGAAATATAAAATATATATAAGATAACCTCGCTTAAAAACAAACCAAGAAACAAACAATCAGGGCTGAAAACACAAGTTAGCTACTAAAGGAAACGTGTAGATCACTGTTAGCGTTCTGTTCCAGCTCGTTACCGAACACCGTGTCTCACTCCCGGTGTGTTTCTGCCCCCTGCAGGTCAGTGTTGCCGTGCTCACCCAGCATGCAGCTGTTTTGCGGTGGCAGCTCCCCCCCCCCCCCGGTACTGCGAGCGAGAAGTTCCTCCGACGGGCCCGAGCTGGTCTGCGAGGTCCACACGGGCTGAGGGAACTTTTTTCATTTTTGGAATGAGTGCCAATGAAGCTTCCCGACACACAACCACACACACACACACGTACACGTACACACACACGTGCACACACACACACTTTGATTGACAGGGTAGACTTCAGTTCAGCAGTATTCAGAGGACTGACCCTCGTAGACGGGGACGTGACGCGTTGCTCCTCTTGGACGTCTGTCCCGCTCACCGTGAAGCAGTCGCTGACCTCAGACGTCACACAGACTGATTTCTAAAACCCTGACTCCAGATCAGGTTGATTTTAAATCTCCAAGCAGCGTCGTCCAGGTTTTGTAGAATCGTGAAAAACGTGTTGTCAAAAAAAAAGAAGATTCACGACGGATCTTTTCCCGCTGCGCTTCATCGTGTGCAAAGCTCGACGCTGTAGCCGACCTGCTTTTGTAAGTAGAATATTTAAACCGAAACAAACATGATGCATGATTACTTCTTCAGATAATAATTGACTGTTGTGAAGTCGTGCTGTGTTTTATTTTTTCTAAAGTTTCTTTCTTTTGTTTAAAATAAAGAATATAAAGAGATTATCAATGTTAAAAACTGACGAATCGTTAACGAGTCCAGTTTAACTGCCGTCCACCTGCTAGAACACACAGAACCTGCTAGAACTCACAGAACCTGCTGGAACACACAGAACCTGCTGGAACTCACAGAACCTGCTAGAACACACAGAACCTGCTAGAACTCACAGAACCTGCTAGAACTCACAGAACCTGCTAGAACACACAGAACCTGCTAGAACACACAGAACCTGCTAGAACTCACAGAACCTGCTAGAACACACAGAACCTGCTAGAACTCACAGAACCTGCTAGAACACACAGAACCTGCTAGAACACACAGAACCTGCTAGAACTCACAGAACCTGCTAGAACACACAGAACCTGCTAGAACACACAGAACCTGCTGATGCACGTTCTCTGTACTAGACGCTCACTTCCTGTACGTGCTTCATTCAGACTCTGCAGCTGTGTAGCTTTGTATTGATCCATCTAGTGACATGTGGATTCCTTGTGCGCTCATCAATAAAGTTTATGCAGAACTTTCGCTTCCATTTTATTATTTCCACTTTATTTTTCGTCGTGTTTCTTCTTTTAAAACCATTTTATTGTCTTGACTCTTGCACCTCTCAAGGAGAAATAAGACCACGTCACCTGATAAATATAAATAACTGATTATTGTTCGTGATAATTTGGTTGTCGATGATAAACGTTGGAGCAGGATTGTGTTCGAAGTTCGTTGTTGCCACAGAGCAGCGATGTTAGAAAAGAATAAATGTGAATCTGATAATATGTTCAATACAAGACTACTTATTAATTGGAGATTCTCTGAAGAGTGAAATCTCAGCTGATAATGAAGAATAAAGATATTTAAATTGTTTTGTTGTTGTTGTTTGAGTATTATATGTTTTATTTATTATTTATCATTATTTTGAATACAACAAGGACAACAGTCAGTAATAACAACTCAGAACAAGTATTAAAAAACTACGGACTGAAATTACAGCGATTATGACTTATTTATTTTTTGTTTTCTTCTGAAACTTCCTTTTAAAAGTAAACTTCTGCAAATTCAACAGAGGAGGAAATAAAAGGGAACTGACTCTTTGTTCCTGATTTTGCGACCTCACCATGTTTCTCTCATTAAACCGACCTCCGAGCCAATTATCCGGCTTCGGTAGATTAGATAACAGGATTAGTTAGAGCAGTTGTATTTAGAGCAGGAGGTAATTTACACTAAGCTCAGAGATACATGTCCTCACATTTCAGCTTTCACCAAAAACATGGGAGACATGAAGCTGGATATTCTCACTAATATTCTAAATATAAGTTTCAGGGTCATATCGTGATCTGCAGTTTACTAACGATCATGTGGAAACAAAGCAAAACGTCTCTTTCAAATAATTTACCAAATTTAACAGATTCTACTCACGATCAGCTTTTAAAACGACAGAAAAGTATTACGTGTACTTTGACGTGTACTTTTACACAAACAAATCCCTGTGTGTCCTCAGCCCTCGCTCCTGTTTCCACATCTGCACACATGTTAAACCCCTTCTCGGCCCCCCCCCACCCCACATGGCTCCCTTGATGAGGGTCGGAGTGCAGACAGAACGTCCATTCAGGCAGAAGAACCCGGAGATGTGGGGCAAAGGTCCCCAAACAAACTCAACCTTTTCCCAGCAGAGTAGCCGTGGAGATCTCAGCGGCTCCAGATGTGACCCAAGGGTTGTGTTTTGAATTTAGCCACATTTCATCACGACAGAGCAAAAGTTCACACGTGGATTTTGAGAGAATAGATTTGTTTTTGGTCCCTTGTCTGGGTTTTTTCCTGCAACGTTTATTTTTGTTTTGGCAGATTTTCAACCAACATGTCGTCGTCTCGTGTTGTTGTCGTTCTTCTGTCTCTCTGTGTGTGACAAAGATCAGACGCATTTCACAACTCGCTCGTCGTCTGAGTTTTACTCCCTCGTCTGCTGCAGCGAGGGAACAAGGTCAGAGGGCAGAGAGCCTCACACACACACACACACACACACACACACACACACACACACACACACACACACACACACACACACACATCATGACTTCAGTGACTCACAATGATGCCCTAACCCTGAACCTGACCCTGAACCTAAACTATGTCTCTATACATTATAGGGACTTGCATTTTGTCCACATAAGGAAGACAAGTCCCCACAACATGAGTGAAACCTGCAACTCATGATGTTTAATGTGCAGAAACATGCAGGATTTAAGTGTCTGTATCATTTATTCATCTGTCGTCTACACTCCCGATGGCTGGAGCTCTTCTAGACACACACATCTGGTGACACCTGCATATTCTCGTCACTTCTTGCAACCTGTGCACTTTTCCCCAGAAGACCTCATTTCCCAAACCAGCAGTTGCAGCACCAGTGGCCTCATGAATATTAATTTCGTCTCCACTGTGGGAGTTGACCTGACTCCACTTGTGCTTAAATGGCCCAGTTCGCCTGTGGTCTCTCTGCCTGGGAATTCCCGATCAGACCGAACACTGAGGAACTTGCGGCTCCTTCAAAGTGAGTATCTGCCTGTGACACATTTCAATTTATCCACTTTGTTTTGGAGGTAATCATCAATTCTTTGTTAATTAGGTCGAACAAAATACCTGCATTCAATCTCTGTCTTTCCATCAACAGACCAAACAAGTTGCACAAATATGCAAACCATCGGTGAGATCATCCCATTCGCTAAGGAGGTGCTGAACCAGAGGCCCAACTGGGGCATGGTGAAGATCTACACGCTGGGCTCCACCCTGGCGATGCTGGGATTGGTCAGTGGACTGGTGGAGACGGTTTTGCTGCCGTTTGCGGAGCAGGAGCCGGCAGAGGACGCACCGGTGGAGCTGGTGAAGGAGAAGAGGGAGGACAGGGAGGTGTGGAAGTCACACACCACCTTCCTTTGCCTGGAAGTGGTGGATGTGCTGGAGACGGTTGTGTTGGAGGCCCGGGTCAAACTTCTGGTGTCTCAGCCTCCTGCTTTCATGATTCATAAAGAAACTCTGGTCTCCTGATGTGAATAGACACTGAATTTACAACGTTTGATGCCCGAGGTGGGGAATAAATCATCGTGTTAAACTGGTCCTTCTGTTCTGATTCTTTTATTTAGATTTGGTCGATGTCGACTATAGTTCAGAAAAAAAACTGGTTCAATAAAATCAGATACGTACAGATGTGATGTGATGGGTGTGATGGCAAAACATATAAGGTGTGCAATTTAATTCATTTTACACGTTAATAAACACATTCAGGTTGTATTTTTAATATGTAGAGAGAAAAATATAAACTATTGGGAATTAGGGCTCAAACTAATGCTAATGCTAATTCAAAAATAATCTTTTTTGATTGATCAATTGATTATGTAAACTATAAAAATAAAAAAAACACACTACTTCTATTGTAAAACTTGTTTTGTCCAACCAACAGACCAAAACCCAAAGTTTCTTAACTTTTAAACAGGAAACACTCAAAAATAATCAGATGGATCTAAAAGATGTTTAAAGCAATAACTCAAATGAATCATAGAAATAGTTGTGTTTACTTTTCTGTCTATCGAGTAATTAATTAAACAAATCCTTGCTGTAGTTTTAAAGGAAACACGTATTCCACACAATGATGGTTGAGCATGAACATTAACTTTAGAAGAAATTTATGTCAACGTACATTTGACCAAAGCATATCTGAGTCATTTTAACTGAGTAAACTAAAGTTACCCTTTTGGTCAGTGCACGTTATTAATAATTATTAAACATAAATATTATTTGGTGTTTGTAATTGAACTGAATTTGATACCTCTTATTTTAGTTAATTCAGTTTTGACCATGGATTTTTATGAAGCACTTTGTAACCTTGGTAGATCAGTGCTATACAAATAAAGTTTTTATAATAAGTTTATCTGCACATACAGATCTAATACTCTGGAAGTGGAAGTTACAAAAATGAAGTTTAAAAAGTGGAGGTGGTATAAAAAACGTGAAATGAAAGATTAAGTGATGAAATTTCAAGTTATTTAATTAATAATTTAAAGCTGATGTGATTGAAGCAGCTGTGATATGATGAAAACAGTATTTCATCATTTTTTTTGCATCTTTACGTTCAAGATTTCCATAAGTGTAATTCTACATTCAAACACTAGGGGGCGGGAGCGAACGCGATGCTGCAATTTTCCACATCCGGTCGTGGGACGGAAGCTACGTCACAGAGCCGCGCCGTGTTTACTATCGGCGACTGAAAAGTGTCGTTGGTTAAAAACAAATAAATAAAGTCGCATTCGCAGCGAAACAGAATAATTTGAACAGTTGGACGTGAGATCAATAAAGATGGCGGATCCCGCGGTGGCGGCGGGAGGTGCTCTGAGCACAAGCGGGGTAAGAGCCGAGCTGGAGCCGCTGGTAGCAGCCGAGTGTGTGCGGGGTTTACCGCGTTAAGCTAACCGTCACAACCACCTGCGTGTTAGTTAGCAGTGCGTCACGATAACCGGAAGGGAGTTAAGATAACCAGCAGTGAGTTAAGATAACCAGCATTTAGTTATAATAACCAGCTGTGAGTTAAGATAAGCATCAGTGAGTTAAGATAAGCATTAGTTAGTTAAGATAACCAGCTGTGGGTTTAAATAACAAGCAGTTAGTTAAGATAACAAGCAGTGAGTTATAATAAACAGCAGTGAGTTATAATAAACAGCAGTGAGTTATAATAAACAGCAGTGAGTTAAGATAAGCATTAGTTAGTTAAGATAAGCATTAGTTAGATAAGATAAGCATCAGTTAGTTAAGATAAGCGTCAGTTAGTTAAGATAAGCATCAGTTAGTTAAGATAAGCATTAGTTAGTTAAGATAAGCATCAGTTAGTTAAGATAAGCATTAGTTAGTTAAGATAAGCATCAGTTAGTTAAGATAAGCATTAGTTAGTTAAGATAACCAGAGATGAGTTAAAATAACCAGCAGTGAGTTAAGATAACCAGCAGTTAGTTATAATAAGCATCAGTGAGTAATAATAACCAGAGGTGAGTTAAAATAAACAGCAGTTAGTTACAATAAGCAGCAGCTAGTTAAGATGAACAGAAGTTAGTTAAAATAACCAATAGCCCAACATGGTGATATTGGATATATGTACAACCAGGATAACAACATTATAGGTTGAGGGCAGAGAATGTTGCACCTTGTTAATCCCTATGAGACAAACTGTGATTTGTGAATAAGGGATGATACAAACAAAATTGTATCGATTGGTTGATATAGAATAATTTGAACTCAGAGTTGTGTTGGTTACTTTCACGCTGTTTCCTTTACGCTGTGTTTCCTCGTGTGCTCAGCGTGGGGGGGGTAGCAAAGCGGCTTCCAGCCCTGCAGAGAACTACCACCTGGCCCGACGCCGCACCCTGCAGGTGGTGGTCAGCGCCCTCCTGACCGAGTGTGGCTTCGAGAGCGCAGAGAAGGCGGCGGTGGAGACGCTCACTGAGATGATGCAGAGCTGTGAGTCCGAATCCATGAAGCGATTTATATTTATATAAAGAAGAAACCTGGTGTCAATAAAAACATAATATCAGGAATCGCTACTAGAGGAAACGTTATAATAGTTGCAAACCTGTTGAGTTACTGTAGAAGCACGTCTTAACCTTAATAGCAACTTGCCCTCTGCTGTAAATATTACTTTTTAATGTTTGTTGACACTAAAAATTTAATCTATTACATTTGTTGATGATTCCTACAAACATTATTTTAAACTCATCCTTTATCCACATCTGCAAAATGTTTCTTGTTCACAAGCAGAAGCTTTTCTGTGACACAGCGTTTTGTCCCTTTGTTTTGCAGATATAAGTGAAATCGGTCGCTGTGCTAAATCTCACTGTGAACACACGGCCAGAAGCGTTCCCACCCTGTCGGACACAGTGGTCACACTCATTGAAATGGGTAAGTCCCGGAGGAGTCGGATGAATTACAGGTCGCTGACATGGTGAAATATCAATGACGTCATTTCATCTGTTTGTGTCACTGCAGGTTTCAATGTGGACACGCTGCCTGTTTATGCAAAACGATCACAGAGGATGGTTATAACTGCTCGTAAGTCGGCGCTGTTCTCTCCGCTAGTTATTCAAATTGGCTTTAATATAATAACTGAATCAAAGTAGTTACTTTATTGATTTCAACTGTGACAAATTCCTTTTTCAAATCTCAGCTCCAGTGACGAACCACCCTGTGACGCCCAGAGCCCTGTCAGCCGGACAGAAACGCACACATCCGGCTCACATCCCAAGTCACTTCCCAGAATTCCCTGACCCTCACACGTACATCAAAACACCGGTGAGTCAAAACTTTATAGAGCATGTTGTCAGTCCTTGTGTCAGTCGTCGCATCAAACCTCATTTTGTGTGGCAGATCAAGTTCATAAAGTCTTTTGTTTTTCTTTCTGCAGACGTTCAGAGAGCCTGTGTCGGATTACCAAGTGGTGAGAGAGAAGGCAGCGACTCAGAGGAGAGACGTGGAGCGAGCTCTCACGCGCTTCATGGCCAAGACGGGAGAAACTCAGAGCCTCTTCAAAGACGACATCACTGCCTTCCCATGTGAGCGATTTATGCATTTTCTATTTTGCCATCAAACGCATGTTGTTCTCCGATGAGTTCTAATCTCCGTGAATGTGTTGCCAGTGATCGCAGCGCGGCCGTGCACCATCCCGTATCTCAGCGCCCTCCTGCCGTCGGAGCTGGAGCTGCAAACTCTGGAGGAGACGGACTCGTCCGAGCAGGACGACCAGACGGACAGCGAGAACGCGACAGGACACAACATCAGTGTAAGTGTCACAGCTTGTGTTTCCTTTCCATCCCACTCCCGCGGATTTCATGGGTTCACTTGTGACTTCCAGTTATTTCTGTTTAAATAACATATAATCTGTCAGTTGGTGAGTTTTAGAGGGGATTATGATTTGTAGATTGTTATTAGTCAACACAGTTCCAGTCTTTACACCAACTCAAGATGATCCCCCGTTGGCTCCAGCTCCAGATTTCATGCCCAGACATGAGTGATATCAATGTTCTCATCCAACCCAGAGTGTTAACTGCTCTGTGATGATTTGCTCGTGTTCCGTCTCCCTCGTTCAGGATGATCCCGGAGCCGACAAAGAAAACTCTCTGCTTCCTCCCGGTGCCGTTGTTCCCTCCGCAAAGGTCACCGAGGACAACGTGATCGACAACCCGTACCTCCGTCCGGTCAAGAAACCCAAATTGAGGCGGAAGAAATGAGTCTGGACCCAACTGAACCAACAGACTCTCATTTGCCACAGTGCTCGGTGCTGTCAGCGGCCCAGTCAGTGACTGAAGGACCCGGTGTTGGGTCCCAGTGCGTGAGCCGGGACCAGCGGCTGCTTTTCCTCAGCGCTGGGACGAGAACCGCTGTAGACTTTGGCAAACTGACTTCTATTGACTTGTTTCTTTGTGTTTACAGTCATTTTTTTCAGGAGGAACTCACTTTGTGTATAATTTGTTTGTAAGCAGCATCATGGTGTAAAATACAAACACAGGAATTCTGTCATTTTGTGAATAAAAGAAAAATAAGTTTCTTTCTTTTTAATTCTGAGATACATAACTTTACTTGACGTCGGTTTTGGTCTGGCTGATAAACATGACGCCATTTTGTTGCCGTTGTTCATATGTCAGTGTCTGTTTCCATCCCTCAGAGTTAAAAGTACAGACTCAGGTAGGCCACTCTGCTCCTCTGCTTCAGCAAAGCCTTCTCACTGTGTAACTGAAAGACAGAGACAACAAGAGCGATAAGGTTTCATAACAAATGACATTATGAATTGACTCTACAAGAAACAATTCCTATTTAAGTACGGTTTGTTCAATGAGAATCTATATCTTTCATCTTTCATTCTCTGAAGACCTGCTTCCTCCTCAGAGACTGAAAACTCTTCATAAGGATTTTTCTGGAATTTACTTCCTGAACCAGATCTGTTCTCAAAGTGGACGATGGCTGTTCCGCTCTGTAACTCAGGAGCAGAGCGGCTCCTGCTCAGATTCACACAGTTCACCCACCTTCACCCGGAGGGACTTCTTTTCCAGCGGCGGCAGTCGGGACCAGTCTGGACGCCCGAAGCACATCGGCCAGCTCACTTTCCTGTTTGTCACTGCGTCCGGCTTGTAGGTCCCCGGCCTGCAGCACAAAACAACACCTGTCAGCTCGGTTCAGGCTCTGGTCCACTGTGTCGCTCTGTTCTTACCCCGGACTGCCCTCAGCTGCACGTGCCGGGGGTTTGAATCTCTCTGTGGTGGAGTTGAAAGGTGATTTTCCAGGTGGGACGATGGTGGACTGGCTGTGATCCTGCTGGTACTGCTGTGGTGAAGGCGTCACCGTCTGGAGAGAGAGAACAGACATGTTAGTGATAAGTGGAAAAAAAATCTTTGTGGTTTTATTTTTGGGACAATCTTCACTTTCAAAACCTGACCCAGTTTGAAGGCTTCTATTAAACCTAAACCTTCAGACTTCTAAAGTTGAGAGAGAACCAATGTTCCTCTCTCAGATCGTGGACCCCTGTTGAACTACATGTACTGATGGATGCAGGTGCTTTGGGAACATGTTCCCTGTACCTTGCCAGAAGGTGGAAAGCGTGCTGCAGTCCTCGCTGAGACGATATAACCTTTGTTACTCTCCGGTTTCATCTGCAAGTCGTGATGTATGGTGCCAAACTGTGAGCAGAATGGAAATGATGGATTTAATACATGGATATAATGGGCTCGGTTCTGCGGAGCCCCTGAAGTCCCAGAAGATGTGTTTTTATCTTGTTCCCACAAAATATCATCTTCTGGGACTTCAGGGGCTCCAACATCACAAAGCAAAAATAAGTAAATGATGTTTGAAGCACATCGATCTCTGCATCATGAATATAACACATGAAATATAATATAAATACATAAAAGACAAACTACATCATTGTAACAGGAGCTTCGACAATACAGCAACACTATTTACAACAAGGTTAAATTCAAGAGGAAACGTCACTGGAGGTCGTTGGAAAGGGATCATTCGCAAAGGCTCATGGGAAGTGTAGTTCATTCACTCTCAAATAATTAGATCCAGAAACTACTTAACTTATATAAATCTTATGACTGGTTTTATTAATTGATTTGTTATTGTTGCTCGTGTTTAATTGTTCGTTGCTGATTGTGAACGTTTCTTGTTCTCAGGCCTCTTATTAAATAAATCCTGATCTCAATGCGACTGATTCAATAAAGATTAAATCAAAAAATTAATATTATATTCACAGCCTTGTACCTTTGACATTTTTTAATCAAATCAAAATCAAAGAAAAGTGACCAAACATTCTGCAGAACCACACGTGTGTAAAAACAACATACTAACTACATGCAAGGGAACATGCGAGGAGACAAACCTCATGGTTGACGTAGCAGCCAGGGCCGAGGTGTGGCGCCCCCTG
Organism: Hippoglossus hippoglossus; assembly: GCF_009819705.1. Lineage (NCBI taxonomy): Eukaryota > Metazoa > Chordata > Actinopteri > Pleuronectiformes > Pleuronectidae > Hippoglossus > Hippoglossus hippoglossus. Next base: position 25,681,903 of record NC_047157.1, read on the forward strand.
TCGGTGCATCTGGTTTCCCAGTCGGTCCGGAGCGTAATGGAGGGGGAAGAGCTTCCTCTCCTGGCTGCTGCAGAAAGCTGCAGATCTCTGAGCCCGAGCCACAGACATCCTGCAGCAGCAGCTTGTGGCCGAGAGAGTGACAAGGAACCGAAGTCAACACACAGTTACACACTAATCCTGTTGTCTCCTCCACCTGCAACGCTGCTGCTGGTGTTGTGACTTATAACCATGGCAACCGAGCTGGGGCGTGAATAATGCAAATTGTGTTTACAACACGTAAATGTGCATGAATACACAATCACAACATTCAGTTACAAAAAGCTGGAACGATTCCTTCATATGTTTGAGAAATTTTTTATTGTAATTTTCTTTCAAATTAAATTTTTAACAATATTTAAAATAATCAAACCGCACGACATGAAACTAAACGATTCATTTACAATTGATAGATCTCTTTATTTGCAGTTAAAGACATTGGACAGTAGTCTATGCATTTGACAAAAAGCAGAACTGAGGCACCGTTGTTAAATTAATCAATGACCCTGAAGCAAAGAGTAAACTTAGAGGGCAGCGTAGGCACATAAAGTATTTTCATATAAATAATTCAGCTGTCGATAAAACGTGGGATTGCAGTGGTGTGAGTCTGCGATTCGACCACGAGTGAAAAGCAGAACTAAACCCAGGAGGAAGAACTTCTGCACTTTCACCGGGGGCCATTTCAAAACAGCCACACTTCAGGAATTTCACACATTTCACAAACACATTATATACACACAGGCACTTCTTTCATCACCAGTAGTCTTTGAGTTGGAAAAAATAAAGACAGGAGTAAGAATTGAGGTCTGAAAAGTTCCTACAGCTTCCAGCAGACTTTCATATTGGCACTCGCTAGTTAAGAGTGCAAATTATTTTTATCATTAGGGAGAATATCCAATGTCTCTGGCACGAAAACAACATTTAGCACTCGCACTCTAAATTAGCTCATGAGGAGAAAAAACAGGTGCATCCATTTTGGCACTTAGGTACATCATAGGGAAACGAAGTGGAATGTGCCTGGTGAGAGAACGCTGGCCCAAATTCATCTGAGGAAGGAAAACTAAAGGAGAGAATGTCAGGAGGAGAAGATCTGCCTGACAAGCACCTTCAAAGTAAAAGGCTCCACACATACAAAAGCTAAATCACACAGATTGACTCTCCAAGGTCCGACATCAGGAGGCACTGAAAGGCTGAGGAGTGTGTGTGTGCGTGTGAGGAGGGCTTCACTCCGACTGAGGCACTGAGATCGATGGACCTTTGGGGTCGTCGAATCGATCCATGGTGTTCAGCTGCATGATCATGTGCAGGCCGTACACGAAAATGAGCAGCATGAGCAGCGAGGTCAGCAGCCCCATCCATATCCCCGCGGTGAAGAACCCGGCACAGTCGCTGGCGTAGGAGAAATTCGTTCCGTTTGCCAAACTGAAGCCTTGAATCTGTAGAAACACATTACGAAACACGCAGTTAACGACAAAGAACTTGAGGCGCTGCTGCGGCAGTGTTGAGAGGCAGAGAGGAGAATGCAGCACGACAGTCGTACCTGGAAGTCAATAAAATTGAGCCTCGACTCGGATAATTCCTTGTTGGTGCTGTTCAGCACAAGCAGAGCGTCCTTGAAGCTGCTGACGGACTGGCAGTGGAAGGAATACTCTGCAGGGGCGTAGATGCCGCGGCTCCCGCTGAAAGACACAGTTTCGCTGCCGGACTGCAGCTGCACGGAGTCCAGGGTGAACCAGTTCCGTCCGGACACGGGATAGAACCGCTGACTCATGGCAAAACTGGGGATGAACAAAGTGATGGTCAGTGTATTAACAGCGTATTATTGTATACGACTAGTGTTCATACTTGGATTCTGAGCACAACAGTTATAAACAAGTAGGACAATGAGGATGTAGGCACAGGAGAGGCCACTGCATGTGTCACCACTCGAGCAGCTTTCAGACGTTCAGTGAATCTCCTGACATTATCCGGAGAAGCTGAATAATGTCTAAAGGATTCAAGCACGTGGATTCGGTTTCTCAAAATCGGAGACAAACAAAAATAACACAAATGTCTCACGATGAAAAAGAGGAGTCACACACGTAGAAGACGAAGATGTCGACTTGAAAAGGCAACGAGACTTGAGGGCTTGTTGGTGATTTGGGTCGAGGCCAGTGTTGATGTGTTGTAAATAAAAACATGTGATCTCTCCGCAGTGGAATGAATTTGTTACGTCTCGCCTTCTGCGACGCGGCCCCGTCCCCGACATAAGAGCTGCTGTGGGTCTTCTGCTGTTGTGAACACGTCGGACCCGGACACTTTCCTGCTGCGTTTTTCATACGTGAAAGGAAAACTTGAAGAAACCATTGCCCAGACATTTTCTAGAGACCAAGTCTGAAAACAGCTCGAGTGCAGTGCTGTGTAAAGGCACCAACACACCTGCCAGATCCTCTAAAACTCACTTATCACTTCATAGCTTGTTTAATCTGCACAATCTGCACTTTATCCTCTTACCTTAGCACAGAGCCATTTGTTGGATGAGTGAGGACAAGCCTAAAAAGACAAAACAATACATTTAAAATGACTTCTTTCCTTTAAATAACACAAAACTGAAGTTTTCTTGTCAGGACATTTTTTACTAAATGACGACAGGTGATCTTACAGTGAGTGAGTGGCGTTACACATGGATCTGTCCAAGGAGGGTGTCCCTGCAGCGAAGTCGATCCACTGTGCGGTTCCCGAGAGGCTCACGCTGAGGTTCTGAGCCCACAGCATGATGCAGGGGTTTCCAGACACGTTGAACATGATGGGCACTTTGACATCAGCCTCAACTGTTGCGAGCAAGGAGCGGCCCACGGACTGGTCCGACACAGACGCCTCTGAAATGACCTGCACAGACATGATTTAAGATCTTTGAGTCCTCATATGTTTATATTTATATAAAGCGAGAGAATAATTCTGGTGTGATCATCTTACTCGTGATGGCTGCAGTCCCGTGTATATCGCTGTGTACGGAACATTTTTTGCTTTCACGGCACTAAGAACATTTCCGATGATCTCATCTGTTGGAAAAGAAATGCACTTGAGTCACATCACCGCATGATTAACATGATATGGTGCTTTAAATATAACACTATGAAATCCTTTAACATTTACTCCTCACCATTGTCCTGCAGCACTTCCTTGCAGGACTTGTGTGATCTGTTTAACAATAACAAAGGTTTATTTTCTTCACGTCTAGCAGTAGAAATAGAAGAAATAGATCGAATGAAGAAAACTGAAGCCTCACCCGGTGCAATAAGGAAGATTGATGAGCAGGAGGTTGTTGACAGACGTGTTGATGGTCAGATGCGACAGAGTCTCGGCATCTACGAGCACAGGCGACACGCCGAGTGTTTCCTGAAACAGAGCCGGGAAGGAAGAGGAGCCCGTCCACTCTAAGGCTGGAACCGTGACCGACGAAGCAGACGACTGAAGAGCAGCCTGGAGAAGAGCGAGTGGAAAGAATTATGGTTCTTATTCGTCTGATAAAAATCAGCCTCACTCCGGATTAAAGTGTGAATATGGTTCGAACGCCTACCTCCAGGTTGTGAAAGGCACTGTCCTGCTTGTTTCCAAACACGCCACCGAAGAGCGTGAAGTCATCTTTGCTCAACTGAACACAAATAAAGACAAATATCACAACTGAAAACACGTCTATTTAGATCAGTCTAACAAACACAGTATCTTATCTGTCCCTCATTAATCTGATATTTATCTCTGCCCAGAACAACTGTAAATAAAACAGCATCTAGTGAAAACTGCACATAAAGTTGGTCCTGTGAATCCGTCTGGAACAGGAGCGTCGAGAAGAAACCAGGGCCGTGGAAGTGTTTATAGAGGAAGTGTGAAATGGGAAGTAACATCAAACCTCATTGTCACACCCGAATGAGAAGACTTTACACAGATGACACGTGACTGCACAGCTTTCCACAACTTTACAGACCCAAGGACAAACTCTCCAACAAGTTAAATCTATGAAAATCCCAGAGAAGCTTTGACTGTACAGGTTTAAAAACTCCTCCACTCTTTTCCCCACTTGGCTCCAGTGTGTTTTGGTGACAGGCCTGTTGTCTGCCACAGAGCAGGAGTTTGGTTTCCACGTGTCGGGCACTGACCTTGTCCTGCAGGAAGAGCAGCACGGTGCGAGGGCCGGAGCCCAACGCAGCCGCGAGGTAGGAGGTCAACTGGTCATTGGATGTGATGTGGCCAGCTGCGGGCGAGGCCAGCGGTGGAAGGCTAAACGAGCAGGGAACA